>NW_013666405.1:27515-54024 GCF_000517525.1 Limulus polyphemus
AAAGTTGTATCCAGAAGTTGCCCTGGCCGAGCCAATCTCCTGACATGAACCCCATCGACAACTTCTAGGCCATACTCGACCGGCAAGTCAAGAAACAACCAAAAAACCAACTTCAAAGAGCGATCTACTCCAAGTTTTGAAGCAAGAGTGGGCGAAAATCCTACAATTTAAAATTGTCGAGATGATTCTCACGATGCCCCAAAGGATCAACGAACTCCACAAAGTGAAAGGAAGATCTACTTGATATTAATTCAATTATAAATATATCAATTCATGTGAATATGACTGAAAATTTTGATTTTTTCTGAAAAGGTGGTGTCTATTTACTTGTGACCACGCTGTGTACATATATGTGCACTTCAAAAACGTTATCCATGCAAGAGTGTGAAACAAAAGACAAAAGTTTTAAAAATTTAAAGCAACATAGGGTGTCCTTTGTACAAATAGCGTTAATGTGTTTTTGTCTTCATTACAATCTATATAACTATAGAGTCTAGGACAACTGCCAGTCAAAAGATCTGAGTAATCCAAATTCCCAAAAGAAAAGTGAGTACATGTACTTTAAAGGAGGATTGTTTAGACTTTAAACCAAAAGGCCGTTAACAATTTTCATTTCCATTTAGTAACTACTTGTTATTAAATTGCTAATAGCTAATGTTATATAATAGTATATACGTAAATTTTAGAACTCATTTGTAACATTGTTTTATTTTCTTTGATCAAAGCTAATTTGGTGCCCATGACCTATCTATTTAAAAATTGACCATATAAAGGCAGCAGTTGTCCACGGGCGATTGTGCTATACTGATAATTGTCCCACCGGCAGTTGCCCTGCTCCCATATCTATACACTAGTGTATGTGTACACACCGTCGTTGGTTATGAAAGCTAAGTTTCGGTAATGAACCTGAATTATGCTTCTCGGAAAAGCGAGCACCCATATAAAATATTGCACCCCAGTGGCACAGTGGTATGTCTGCGGACTTATACTGTTATAAAACTGGTTTCGATATCCGTTGTGGGCATTAATAACAAACAACAACATCTAAAACATAAAATTTATAATGCAAAGCAACATATTTCCCGAGTAGTATTTAGGCTTCCTATGGGCTTAGCAATATTAGCAGGAATTTTCAGTATCAGTAAAAACATCAATGTTTATAGGAAGAAGGTTAGTCACATTTAAAAGATCAATTTACATATTATAATACAATGACATGTTGCCGCAAAAGTGAGCGTTGATGCAACGCGCGATATATTTAGTATTTAAATATTTGATTCAAGGTAAATTTTCGACTACTCAACAATGCAATACCCCCTCGAGTAGAACTATGGCTGGAGGAATATGCCCTAGTCCTTTCTGAGGAAAGATATTCGTATAAATAGATTACGAAATGAAGTTACAGATAAATGACAAAAGATCAGAACATTTAGAACAACGGCGGGTCCCGAAGCCATTACAAGAGCACTTACTTTATACACCAAGTGAAGACTAATATTACGATAGAAAACCCTTTAATCTATAAAATACTTGTGATGAAGATGGTATAGTACTTATACTTTAGGAGGATAATAAGTAAGTACTTGAAGTTCATGAAGGCTTACAAGCCAATATTTCACAATTTCTAGCCATGCCTCAATATCAATGAATATTTACATGATAGAGATAGCTCAATAAAGTTGGAATCAAATCATATTTCCCACTCTAACGCATTCCTGTAAAATTTTCTGATACAACTACGTTGGAATCAAATTATTTCCCACTCTAACGCATTCCTGTCAAGTTTTCTGATACAACCACGTTGGAATCAAATCATTTTTCCCACTCTAACGCATTCCTGTCAAGTTTTCTGATACAACCACGTTGGAATCAAATCATTTTTCCCACTCTAACGCATTCCTGTCAAGTTTTCTGATACAACCACGTTGGAATCAAATCATTTCACACTCTAACACATTCCTGTAAAATTTTCTGATACAACCACGTTGGAATCAAATCATTTTTCCCACTCTAACGCATTCCTGTCAAGTTTTCTGATGCAACCACGTTGGAATCAAATCATTTCCCACTCTAACACATTCCTGTCAAGTTTTTCTGATGCAACTACAACGAATATTTGTACTTTTGATCAGTTTAAACGTGGGTTTGGACTTCGACGTCAACGTAGGTTGGAAAGTCTATGGAAAGCTTAACAAGATATGTGATCTAAAACTGACCTCGCCTCCCCTCGCAGGAGTTATTTACAATGTCGGACAATAGTGCGTCATCATGACGTTCAAAATAACATGTCGTTCCAGTAAGAGTACAGGACCTGGAACACCATTTGGGTGAAGTGCGAGTTATTTCCAATTGCTCTTTTTTAGGGAATCTTGTAAGTGTATCATCTATACGTTTCCATAATTATTTCCAATACTGAATGTCTACTTTTGTGCGCTGTGTAAATATACGATATATTTTGTCTTGATTGAATAGCTGTAAATTAGGATAGTCATTTAACACGACTGCTTTTCTGGACTTTAGAAATAGCTCTCCCAAAGACTGTGATTTAAAATACTTTTTAAAAGCATTTTAATAAGCGTTAATCGGTATTATCATTCTAAACAAACTTAAGAATACAATCTCGATAGGTGCCAAGACCAACATTCAAGGCACTGACTTGATAAGGTGAAGTGTATGAAAGTTTAAATAGCTATGTCTAGGTCATCTACAATATGTCTTTATTAGTAACGATTCATCATAACATCTTTCATTTTAGTATTAATCTTCTCAATCATAGTCTCCAGTAAGCTTGTTTGTTTTGTAAACATTGATTTTAAAGCCATGAATAATTGTGTTTTACTTATTACTATCAGATGTCTGTTGAAACACTTCAACGGTAATTTTCCTAAAAATAGTAATAAATAGATAATAAAATGTGCGGTCAACCCAATCCCTTGGATCAGAGCGTACACGCAATGTGATCGTTTAGTGGGCCATTTACAATCGTCTTTTGTCACTACACGTGTTATTTCAATAAAAAGAATCTTATTGGTTTTATTTTAGGCGAAGAAGACTCACTGCAATGCATTGTAGGCTTAAAGTAGCTGCAGGGATTTTTTTTTTTCCGCTGGATGCCAGCCTTCCTTGTCATTTTACTGAGCTCAAAAAAAGACCGTTACCAAAGTGAGCACTTTTTTTGACAGTTTTCATTTCTATAAGAAATGTCAAAAAGGAGATGTTCAATTTAAATGAAATAAATATATTCAATGTGGTACAATGAAATCATGTATGTATATAATATCGACAAGAAATATACATATAAACCAAACAACTACAAATATATACTCAAACACCATCCTTTCTTTATGCGTTTTTTCTGTTCATGCTTCTTCCTATCTTCGAAATATTTCTTTCAATAAGTCAAAGGAGGAAGTCCAGTTTTCTTCTTAAAATTCCCTTACAAAAATAAATATTTTTGACCTTAATAAGTTTCTTTCTCAAACTGACTGTTCAGCACATATGAAGACTGACGGATCGATATGAAATTTTAGGAATTGCAAAATATTAACAATTTTCCTGTAATGTACTATTCAGAAGAAGCTTGTTAATATATATATATTACGATTAACCGTTCAGGAGATACAGAGCGTGACAGAAAGACACTTGGCTATTATATATATATATATAGATAGATAGATAGATAATGATTGGATGTCTGTCTTGCTCTTGGAATGACTGTTTGTGTCTAATTATTCTGATGTAGAAATACACTGACCTAAGAAAACAGTTGTCATTATATACAATAAGGTTATGGTTTTATTTCGTTAAAGAAAAATCAAACATTTATTGAAAACTCATTGGATAATGTTCACCAAACTCAAAGAGATTAAACGTAAGTTTTTAGTTATGTAGAAACCGAAACTAGCTGGAACTCATTTTATGTAATTTCTTAAAATAATAAATAGGAAGAAGAAGAAAATCAGAATATTTATTGTCCCTGTTAAAGAAGTCCTAAATTCAACTTTATAAATTCAAATTTATTCAACGTTAGTTGTTGTTTGTCTTTTGTATATAAATGCAAAGCTACACAAGCTAACTGCTCAAGCCATCCTAGATTATGAGCTAATAGACTAGAGGAAAAGCAGCTAGTCAACAGCTACCACCGCCAAATCTTGAGATACGTACACTAATAGCATAGTGGGATTTGATTGTTACACTCACAACGCATCTATGCGTCATTTTTTTATATTGTTTTCCATATGCTTTTTGGTAATTTAGGACAATATTCCTATTTAGTTTCCGTTTTATCAAACTGCTGTACAAGGTTTTAATCCCCTGTTTTATTACTGTAAAAGATTCTACAATATATATAATTTTCTTATATTGACACTTTATCATCTTTCTAAAGCAGAGCTATAGATAGATATAAATTTCATTACTTCTGGTATTAGAATCTGGTGCTTAAGATTTTATTTCTCTATTAAGGTTTCGTGAGTTTAAATTATTTTGTGTTGTATTGATTACACAGGCCTGCGAATTTATACTTCATAAAAGTTGTTTTGGTTTTAATAATGGATTTACCATAATTAAGCTATGCAGATTTCGAAAATAATTTTCATGTTTTTTCTATCACGTAAGGAATTTTTACAAATCGGGAAAAAAAAAACTTACTTAGATCAAATATTATAAGCATAATAATAACAAAAATGCAAACAGATTGAAGAAAAGGGAAGAACATTGATGTTAAACGAATATACATTCTCACTGATCCTGCTTTTTGTGTGTGTGAAATCTACGTCTTTTAGTCTCAAAACTACGTGTTGTAGTCTTTCTTTTATGTATTGCGTCTGGAGCATCTCGTGTCAATGACCAGTAGTAATCAGCCATCATGCTGATGTTCCACCTTCCTTGATACCTCCTCTCCATTTCCGTGATGTCTTGATGAAACCTTTCCGGACGTTTCAGGTTTAAAACAATCCCTATCATCATTTCTATTAACATCAGATTCAGAATCAGATGAAACTGTATCTAGAGTCTCCGGTGGAGTAGGCACAGGTACATCAGGTCCATGAGCAACAGGTCTTATAGCAAACTGAAAGTTCGGATAAAAAATTTCCTTTTGATTTCGAATGTTGTAGCCTTGCACGTTACACGAGTAAAAATAGCAGTCATCTCCGTCGTTTCTAGGTTCACGCCAAACCATTGGAATTCTAAACGGCAAATACTTTTTCTTACCTTTAATCTATTGTCTCAACTCTTCGAACAAACGGCGCAAACTCTTTACGGAGCCCATGATTTGTCTTGGTCTCCGAGTTTTATTCCAAAATACTCGTAATACACTTGTTTGACGAATTCTATAATGTTTTATCACAAATATAACATTGGGTCATTTACTCAACCTCGTGTTGCCATAATGACGAATAAATAATATTGAAGGTAAAAATATAATGTCAAAGTGCACGCACAAACAAATACTATCCAGAAATTACACGTCATGCGGCCTGTTAACCGTTAATATATTTACGGTGTGTTTCTCGTGGGATCTAGAACGATCAATAAGACTCTCTGGTCGCGATTGGTCTAGAGAAATCTGTAGTTGTCAATATTTTAAGCATAACAAAATGTGATCAGATTTCAATGAAAATGATTCACATATGTAAAAGTACATACGACGTTTTGTGGAAAATCTGTACGTGATGGGGAAAATATGGATATCATTTTCGGATTCAGCGTACACGAATTATTGTAGAACGTGTTAAAATTCAAGACAATAAAACCATCGCAGGCCTGTGTTATACAAGGTGTAAAAAATATTAAATGGAAGTATTCAAACAGACCAAAAAGTAAACGCAGAGAAAACAACATAATAATAATCTGAACAAAATTATCATATTATAGGAAGAATATAAAATTCTGTAAGAGGAACAATGATGCCTTCCGAAGGTAAGCAATAAAGCGTGATATACAGATAACATCAAAAGAAACATTATGATGGAAGATGTTAAAAAACGACGATATGTGTTGAATCAAACTCAGACTAAACGTCAAGACATGTTTTAGTCAATATTATTATTGCTAAGGCTTTTTTTTGTTGTTGTACATTATATATATATCTTTATCGTGGAAAGTAGGCTCTGAAAACCATTTTCTCTGGTTGATATATTGCATTTTCGTTTTTCAACCGTTTGTCAATATAATCGATTTTGTGTATATAGGCACAGCTAATCTGCAGTTATAGAAACCATTTGAAGCTTGGAGTCCATTTGTAATTCATAAACAAATTTTTATCTCCTGTTTACTTTTTATTTCACGAAAGTGCTCCATTTTGTGTGCTTAGATTCAAGCAACCAATTAACGATTTTTCAAGGAAATGCTTTTCGAAACATTTTCTCGGCATCGTCCCTGATGTTTACTTAACTCTTATCTCTTCGATCTTCTCACCAAGGAGCACTTTGACTGAGTTACTGTTCAGTTTTATATTATTATTTTTTAAATCAGGTAATTGTACTATTTGCTTTAGTTTCTCGAGTTAACCCTAGGATAAATTATTTATGCATTAAATTGTGTCTGTACCAATGCATTTGTTGGGGCACACAATCACAAACGAGTCACACAAAAAATCTAGACAAAGACAGCATGACTATTACAGCTAATCCTAGTATTTGTTACTGAGGTCCCCTGTGTATTTTACATGGAAAATCAAATATGCCATCCAATGTTTAGGTTAGTTCTTTAAATTCAGTTTTGTAACACGTAAAAACATAAAAATATTTATACCCATAACTACTTGAACATCAACTTTACTAATTTTTTGGGATAAAATATTTAATTGTTATAGTATACATCTTTGTCCGTAGTTATTTTCTTGTATTGCTAAAAGTTTCGAAAAACATGACCTTCAAGTTGATTTTGAATAACCTCAATGAAACTGGCACAGAGTAGGCACACAACACCTCACTCTATAACCCTAGCAATTAGTTTTCTATACTTCTCCATTTATGAATTATTTGCCTTTCAATGGACTTCCGAATAATTCCGTACATGGTTTGTATGTTTTGTTGAATTTTCGAGCACATATGATCCAGAGTTATCTGCACTAGCCGTTTTTAATTTTGAAGTGATAGGCTAGAGGGAAGGCAGCTAGTCAAAATCACCCACTGCTAACTCTTGAGCTACTATGATCGAATAGTATGATCCGGCCGTTTCTCTTATAAGACATCCACAGCCCCAAGTTCTGAGCGCATTCTTTGCGATAAGAAAGGGCGAACCACAGAACCTCGGATTCACAGTCTTGCATGCTATCCATTGAGCCTCGTTCGGCAGAATTGGTCAAGCATTTAACTATCAATCCTGCCAAATTAGTAATTTAGTAACCATTGTGAAAAAATTTAACTATCCGTTCAAGTACTTATTTAGCAAATGTTTGTCCAATTATTAGGCGTCCAAGCACTTATTTAGCAGATGTTTGACCAATTTAAACACCTATTAGACTTCAATAGTTTTGTTGCGAGTTAGAACTTGGATAATCGTAAGACCACTGGCCGCCCAGAAATCGATTTTGATCTTTATTTCTTCCGCAGTTGAAGAGAAATAACTGCATTTAATTGACAAACAAATGTGTCCTGTATACAATACCTATAATAGTAGCACGACGTTTTGTATTTACAGTAGTTTCTTATTTCGGAAAGTTATTTATTTGATTTTTGTCTATTCTCTGTTCAAAAAGTCATGCTATATCTAAACGTGCTTCATTCTCTGTGTGAAAATAATAAACGTAGGTCGTGTTGGAAAGTCTGAAAACAGACGTTTCTTGCTGCATTACTGTTACAAAACTAATAATAAAGATGCATATCTTCAAAAAGAAAGTCTCTGTGTGTGTTAAGAATTTTCTTGGAAGCGTCATTTTCGGAAGTTATTTCTTTCATTTGTTCTTTATGTTACTTCATGAATGTTTTAATTGTCTAACAATTAAATGTTAAAAGAGATAAGATTCTTCTTACATGAAACAACAAAAAGAACAGGCTGATTTAATTTGGAGACGTTGATTCTGCCAGTAAGAGCACTCTTTTTTTGCCATCTGTTTGTTTGTTTGTTTTCTTAATTATGCACAAAGCTACACAAGGGCTATCTGTGCTCTGCACACCATGGGTTTAGAAACCCTGTTTCTGGCGTTGGAAGTCCTTAAACATACCGCTGTGCCACTGGGGGACTTTTCGCCATTTCATTGGACTCGAAATCTAATTTCGACAGGAGGAAATACTGGACTTATAGAAACACTGATGATTAGATAAAACCCTCATAGCTTTGGAAATGTTGCTCTTGACCCCATAGCTCAGTGATAAGCTTGAGGATTTATAATGCTAAAAATATTGGTTCAATACCCGTGATGGGCCCATCACAGATAGTCCATTACGTAGCTTTGTGATTGAAACAAACAACTATTATGAGCAGTAGCTATTCAGTAAGAAATGTCGTTTTTCGTCATTTCTTTGTAATCGAAATCAAATCCCAGATTTTCTTCTGTACGTGGTGAATTCAAAGAATGCAACCAGAGAAGAAGGTTGTCCGTCCAGTATTGCATCTTACCATTAATAACTAAAGCATTATTGCTGTTCTACTACCTTCATAGCTTGCCTGCATTTAGAAGTGAGCGAATAATGTTGTTACCAGTTTAGTTTCTTCGTAATTTTTAAATCATACATCTAATTTCATTGTACGATAGTACATTGGTAATTTCTTTACCGATTCTTTGGTGAGATCGAGGATTCTAAAAGGCGTTATCTATTTGGTTTTCTAGCCCATCATGATGTCCTTTTAACTGTAATGAGAAAATCATCGTTCTTCGAGCCACCAAACTCTTCACATAAGGAAAAAGTTAGCCTTGTAATATCATTTTCACCACTAGAAACTAAAGGAGAAAATATCAACCTTTGATTATTTCATTTTTCAGGTTATTTAGACTTATTTTTATTTCTACTTTGAAATAAAATTATTTTATGTTATATTTCATAGTAGACACTTCTATATTCTTTTTCCCTGTAATTTATCAAAATAATTACGTTTTTCGTTCTTTCTCTACCATCAATAAAAGGGAAAATGTCATTAAATCATTAATGTGGTACTTTAAGTTGTTACGGATTAACTCTAGCTTATTTGGTTTTGTTTGTTTGTTTTGAATTTCGCGCAAAGCTACACGAGGGCTATCTGCGCTAGCCGTCCCTAATTTAGCAGTGAAAGATTAGAAGGAAGGCAGCTAATCATCACCACCCAACTCTTGAGCTACTCTTTTACCAACGAATAGTGGGATTGACCGTCACGGTGAATGGAATTGTTTGATGGGAACCCGCTACCCTCAGATTACAAGTCCAGCGCCCTAAACCACCTGACCATCCCGGGCCTCAGCTTATTTGGTACAGCCTTGCTTATTATGCGAAAAGTTCTATGATTGGCTAAGTTAATCGACTTCTGCTACTAAAAAAAAAGGAATCATACTTGAAAGGTTTACAGGTGAGATCTATAACAAGATTTCTTTGTCGAATATTTAGTTAATTTTTATTTTGTTTATTCACAAAATGAATAATTAAAATAACTGAATATTCTGATTTATTCAAAGTAAATTCAAGGAACAGAAGTTTTAGCTCCAACATCAGTATATACCACGGATTGAAAAAAAGGTGTATAATTAAACACTAACAGTGTTGAAAAAACTTGATACACACATGTAGGTATAATATCCATAAGCGTTAATGAGACACGTTTTAAGTTCTAGCCATATTTTATAAAGTTTCTCAGCTCTTATCTCAATATAATTTTAGTTGCTCATCTATCTATAAAGGAATGTATATTGGAAAAAAATAAGACATCGGTCTTCATAGAGCACCAGGTCAAAAATACATACTGTTTTAAACATACCTAGCTCTACCAAAAACGTTTTTGTGACAAATATAAGAAATATCTTCCTTACTGTGATTATTTTGACTTTAGATAGATTGCACTATATAGAAAGATGTCATCAAAACTTTTACTCTATAACACTATAACAGTGTTTATTGGTATCCAGTTATTTTCTTCGTAATTCTTGTGCGTTCAAAACATTCTTTTGACGTGTAAAAATTATAGCGTTAAGTGGTATCTTAGCAAAACAAGCATAAAAATCAATAATATGTTAAAATCAATATATTTGAGTTAAAACTACAAAAAATTCTAACAAAAATAATCACCTCAATGAATGAATAGATGTGATGAAAATATGGTTATAAGCATGTCTACCGTGTATGCAAGTCGGCCATTATAGTTTTCTCTGAATGTTAGGCAAGTGTTTGTAACGAGTAGGCGATGTTGTTTATAAAGAATTTTAGTGTCATATATGTAGATACTTAACTTTAAGCAATTGAAACTTATCTTCTAACGATTCAAATATCCCCAGAAGTCTTGATTCGCACACGTTAAAAAGCCTTCAAATTCTACTCTTATAATTCATGTTTTAATACAATGAATTTGGAATACTTCGTCAACCTCAAATGTACCTGGCTTCACAAGTTTTAAACCGTTGCAACTTTAAATAACTTCTTTACTTTTCCTTTTGCAGCTGATGTCAAATAGTAAAAAAATTACTTAAAAAGATCAAGTTAGCCCGATACCACATATTTATTCCAAGCTCAATATCCCAATGTATTAAGGGATCCGTCAAAATGGACCGCTTGAGGACTGACTTTACAGCTTATACAAATATCACCTTTGAAGCGTCATCTTAAATTATACTTTGGAAAAAGTAAAATTTCGTGGTATTTTGTGTTCAATATATTTCTAACATATATAACTAAAGCGTGAAAATATATGAATAGAAATAGTAAGCAAAAGTGTATAAAAATATCGTATTATGCTGTCTAAATCATTAAAGTTAAAATTATGGATGACATCATATATAGACACAAAGCGCAAAACTTTCAAATTTTGGATGTCAAAGCTAGTAAATGGCGATAATGAAGATATAAATATATGAGATTAAACAGAAGCTCAAGATTCCTGCAAAATTAGATTTTCAAGTATTATGTTTCATTGCCGTTTTGCTTGGCTCTCTTAACATTATATATACATATGATTTATCTAAAAGTTCTGTTGATAAAAGTGACTTTTAGAATCTGAGTGCGAAAAATAAATTAGATCATTTATAACAAGACCTTTTTTTATTTGGTTGTTGTTAAGCGCAAACCTACACCATGGGTTATCTGTGCACTACTCACCACGGGTATCAAAACCAGATATTTAGCGTTGTAAGCCTGTAGACTCACTCCTGAGCCACTGGGGGACTATAACAAGAATTACAGAATGTATATTTGTTAAAATTAGAAATATAACATGACCTATTACTCCAGAAAACATAATTGGTTTTATTTAAGCCAACCTTTCGCCATTACAGCTTCATCTGGATAGACAGGACACTTGCTAATTGGTTTAGGCTTATACAAATATTTATAAATGATTCGAGTTTATTCTGTAAGATGGACTTCACTATAAACGAATTGAAAGTACATGCAAACGGACAAGATTATACTATTTAAAGCACGCATATGTTGTTATACTAATTACATACCAACAGTAAAAATTAAAAATTCCAGGGTGGTTTAACTATTTAATTGTTGCTTATTATCTGAAACTAGTATGTGCAGGTTGTAAATCCGGTATAAGAGGAAACTGTAACCACAAGAATGTAGTATACAATAACCACAAAATCCTTACCTTTATCAGAAACGCTTATAATTAGGTTATTAGTACTTTTTAGACTACTCAAGACTCTCTTTTTGGGAAAATTTTAATTACCTCTTGGTCTATATCTCATAATATATTTTAGTTATATCTATGGATATTACGTCTACGTTCAATGTCCTCATCTACTTTTGGTGTAAATGAACGTGGTCGATCAAATGGGAGTTTTAAAATATTGTGATTATAAATAAGAGGCCATATGTGTGGATCAACTTTACAGACGTATTTGGAATTTGA
The DNA here is from genome assembly GCF_000517525.1 of Limulus polyphemus. Classification (NCBI taxonomy): domain Eukaryota; kingdom Metazoa; phylum Arthropoda; class Merostomata; order Xiphosura; family Limulidae; genus Limulus; species Limulus polyphemus. Next base: position 39,498 of record NW_013666405.1, read on the forward strand.
AATGAATTGTGGTTCTGTGTACATCGGTGAAACAATCAGAACTATTAGGAATAAAATTAATGAACACCTTCGAACTCTACACACATTAGACAGTAGGCTGAACATTTTGTTGACAAACATGGTCGAGACTGATACTGATTGTCTCATAACGGAAAACATTCTTAATCACTGCCACAGCTTTTTACTCAAAAAAATACAAAGAAACTCTACTAGTTTCAGATAATAAGCCACAATTAAACAGTCAAACCACGCTGCAATTTTTAATTTTTACTGTTTGTATCTAATTAGTGTAACAACATATGTGTGCTTTAAATTGTATAATCTTGTCCGTTTGCATGTACTTTTAATTTGTTTAAAAATATTTTCGGGCGAAGTCCATCTTACTGAATAGACTCAAATTATTTAGAAATCTTTTGTACAAGCCTAAATCAGTTGGTTAGTGTCTTGTTTGCCCGATGAAGCCGGAATAGTGAAACAACGTTGTCTTAAATATAACCAATTATGTGTTCTGCAGTAGTATGCCTCGTTTTATCTATTATTTTAACAATGAATAGAACTCTCCAATTTGCACAACAAAGTTTAAAATAAAATGTGTATTTGTGTTTGCCATGTATTTACTCTTTCAAGTAACAAAACATTAAATAAATGTGCTTTTAACTTTGAAACTGAGTAACAAATCCTTCATCAAAAAGTCTTAAAAACTCACTATAGCAACCAAGAGAAAATCATAAATTACAAGGCAAGTCTGGTTTTCATACTTTAGTTATAAGTATAGTTTACCCGTTTTTCCACTGCGTATATATCGTTTGAGAATCTGTGATTAAGTAATGGCATGATTTTTTTATTCTTCTCTCGGTTACTTTGACACCAAGACTCAGTTCTACATATTAAGAATGTTGTTTATTTTATTCACAACGTTTCACCAGGTTTACCTAGCATCATCGGGTGTATGCCACCTGATTATACCAGGTAAACCTGGTGAAATGTTGTGATTAAAACAAACAAAAGTTTTGCTATGTACAACCGATAAAAACTTGTGTGTATTTTAATATTTAATTTAAATCTTAGTTCTGTTGTTTTTATAAAAATTTCAAATGCGAAAACATAAAACTACTAACCACTCAGTCTTCAAAACATTTTAGTGCTTTTAAAAATATCCTGTTTGACTACTTTTGTTACAATATGTGACCTTTATCAAATATGTAGCTTTATTATTTCAAAGTGACTGCATATGTATCAAAGAATTAATTCTAAAAACTGTACTAGATTCATGCTAGCTCTTACATTTCAGTAGATGTAGATACAGTTTCAAAGAAAGAAATATATTGTGATTAAACACAAGAGGGAAGAGGAATGTTGCACAAAAAAATATTCCTTGTTTACGATTACAATCTATCTAATATGCTTCCCGCCATTTACTAGCTGTTTACAGATACTGAATTATGCTATTAAATGTTCTATTAGGAAGTGATAAAACCACAGAAATGTCATGTAACCATTCATTAGTTAACGTTTCTATCGTTGCTATAATTTTGACATTGATACGAAACGGTTGCCGAAATGTTTAAGGGTATAGCTTAATGGTTAGCGAGCTGGAATGGAAATCCGAGGTTTTATAGACTACAATCATTTGCTGCAAGTTCGCGCTCCGCACTTTCGGATCTGTGGGTACGTTATAAGATTGAATGGTCATTGATTATAGTAGTACAAGAGTTGGTGGTGGATACTGTTTACTAACTACCTTTCCTCTATTTTAAGCCCGCCCCACCATCAATGTATCAATGATAAGGCGGCTGCCTTATGACGTTAAAATCGGGTTTCGATACCCGTGGAGGGCAGAGCACTGATGGTCAGTTGTGCTTATCAAAAACCAGTAATCAAAACCTATTCCAAGCACGGCTATCTCAGATACTCCTTGGTAGTTTTACGGGAATATTAGAAACAAGCAAACATTTATATGATATGACATTATAAAACATCATAACAGTAGTCCCTATATTCTTTCAGCAGGACAGACAGAGGCTAAAGAGTAGCACGCCCAGACTGTGAATCCGAGGGTTCATGATTCACGTGCCAATGCCGCAAAAACGCGCACTACATTTTGGGGCAACGAATGCGCTATAAAAATGACAGTCAAACCACTTTATTCGATCAGACAAGAGTAGCCCAAGAAATGTCAATGGGTGTTGTCGACCCAGCTGCCTTTTCTCTAATCTATAAGCTCAAAGTTAAGAACGGCCTTGCACAGCTAGCACTTGTGTAGTAGCTTGGCGCTAAAAGTCAACAAATACATTCTCTCAGCGAAGTAGCCTGCTTTGTCTCTCTTTAGTTAGAAAATTTGTTAGAATATTGCAATCACTTGTGTACATCTAGAAATAATACTTGAAATGAAAAATAATTATCATGTTATGAGCTTACATTGAAATAATAACGTAATGTATATATTATTTTTGTGGGTTCGAAACAAATTTTATTTTTTAGTTTCAGTGTTATTTACTCTTATGAGTAAAATATGAATTATTATTAATTAGAATTAAGTTGTTTAAAATAGGCTAATGTATCAATGATAATCCACGTGCCTCGGTTTATTTTATTTTGTTTACTGTTAAGAAAACATTCTAATTATTTAAATCTTAATTAGCATACTTAGTTTCACCTTAATTAGCTTCTTTATGTTTTTTTTATCGTAAAGACCAAAGGTGCCGTGTTGGCCCTTCCTAGATATTAAACGTTCTTTTTTCTAGTTGTATAAATCCTCAAGCTTACCGCTAAGCCACCGGAGGGGGCATCTTCATTATCACTAATGTCTTTTGTGCGAAAATATTTTTGAATTAACTATCATGTTTAAGTTATTGTTGTTATTTTTATACAATAGTATAGGATTTAGGTTTAGATGTTACGGTGAACGTGCGATATTTTACACTTTGTAGCTAACATTTATTTTCCTAAACTGAATAATGTTCATGTTATTCGGTTAAGAGTTTATACATATGCAACTGGTGCTGCTAATTTGTTGATCTTCCTCTGATCAGCGGTTTTAAACTAGGAATGGTTATACCTAAAGCATACGGTTTCTGACCAGATGTCCAATAACGTATCGCTTAGGTTGAAAATACGAAACTAGAAACAATTCAAGTAAAAAAAGTTGATAGTGATGCTTCATCACCATTGTTACTCTAAAAATAAAATAATTTGGACAAAAGCTGTCAAGGAGAGGGCCTACTTCATTCTCAAAGCTATTTGCTTATATTTTGGACTAAAACATAAAATAGAATTAAAAGATATTACCCGTAAATAATAAAAACAATGTTTGTTTGGGCTGTGTAATCATTTTCAATGATAGTACGCAATTTCAATAGGATATCACAAGTTAAATTATGTCTGTGATAATGCTGCCACTGAATGTCATAGCGAGATAGGAAAGTAAAATGTGGGCAGAAACAGCTTGAGTGTCACATTAATCCAAAAACTGGATCAGGCCTGTGTAGGAGGAAAGAATGTTTCAAAAGGCTATAATTAATGCAGTACTTTGCCAGAATATTTTTTTCTCTTGGGTTTCTGTACAAATTAAATGTCCTGTCGTTGAAGTTTGGCTTGATCATCCCAAATCACCTAACACCTGGCAAGCCCTTGATGTGATGTGAGATTTCAAGTGAAATTTCATGCAATTCCGATGTAAACATAGTAGCCTGAAACGATATTCTGTAAGTAACGACAGTGTAACAGAAAACAATGGAAGAACCCACAGAGTTACCTGATTTTGAGCCATCACTAAATACTGGTACATAAAAGTGGCTAAACATAAGTCAGCACTTTCACTAAGGAGTATCTGTATTCTTCAGGTGACTTGATGAAAATTACAGTGAGGGATGGTAACAAAACATGAGAAATAGACTACTCATCGTACTCATCAACTATATTTATTATTAGGTCCATCTTATGCAAGTGTGTTTGGATACAAAGACCAAAAGTAACAATCGTAGACAATCTATTTGTAAGAATAAAAGAAAATATCCAACCAAGGCAGAAGGCGAATTAGCACTTGGGATGTTATGGCTGCAGTTTTACAGAGTACTGCAAAGACAGTCGCAAACATCGAATGTGGAGTACAAGTTAAGGACATTGAGTGCAAACTCTGGAATGAAGAAGTGTGAAAAGGCCATGTACAGGGCTGAAGCTCCTGATTATTCACAATGTCAAACATCTACAATGCAGATTCTATGGGTAAGCTATAGACCAGAGATCCATGGTCTAAGTTGGATACAAAGACATGATAAATATGGAGTATGAAACATAATGAGAGAGAGAGGACACATGATGTTCAGTGTTCTTGTACACATGAAATTTATTTGTATGTTGAATAAAAGTGAGCTTATTGTTTAAAACAAGTCTTTAGGTCTTAGTTTCTGCCACCACATGATCCTGTGTGCCTCCCTGATGGAGTTAGAGATCAGGATACAATCCCCACTAGCAGTAAAAAGAACACAAAAATTATGTATTTCAAATATATGGAATAATCCTCTTTTCATCTTCCTCCCCTATAATCACTATAAGCTGAGACAAACTAAGACTAGCCCAGTCTCACAATTTCTCAATTAATGTTTCAGTAGGTAATAATATTATTTATAAAGAAAGAACAGCTATTATATATTACTGTATAGCTTTTTACATGAAAAAGAATAATACCTTTACATACGTGTAGGAAACTGCACTTTACCGAAAATATGAAACCATGAACACTTTCTACTATTACGTTGTCACAATATCATTAGTTACATTGTTGTTATGTTACTAAGATATTTCTATACTTACTGTTTTTTCATCACTAATACTATTATTGGCTTTGCGAAATCGTTCATGCTATTGTTTACAGTAACAATAGTTAATCAACTCCTACAATTTTCTTCTGTTTATTTTCGTGTTTCAGCAAAAAACATGAACCTTATTCCAGACAAAATCAAGCTCATGGAAAAGAGATTAGGTTCAGGGAAACCTAACCCTCCATCACGACCTAACTCCTACTGGGATGACCCTTATCGGCGACCCTATTTCGATAATAGCACTATTCGGAACGTCACTGCTCCCCTTGGGAAAACGGCTTATCTTCACTGTCGGATTCGACAAATTGGAGACAGAACAGTAAGTATACAACTGAATATACAAGTATATTTTTTTGTTGTTAATATATGCGACACTCTAACCGAAAAAGGCATCTTGCCAACTTAGCTATTTAAAAAAGTGAAACATTTTCTACATGTGATTTAATTATTTAGGAACATATTCAAACCGAAAGTAAAACAACTAACGAAGCTCGACTTTACACATTGGACAAAGGCAAACGTCCTTAATTTGGTGGCAAATGACATCTCAACTTTAACGTTTTAACGAACAGTAGTTTTATTTCTTTTGTACATTTTTAACGTCTTCTGCTTCACCTCTAATGCAAATGCCATCTAAAAAAAATAGTTTGTACAATTAGTTATGACATTGAGAGAAATATAGTATGAAAATAAAGCCCATACTTTTGGGTATTATGGTTACTAACTTCTTTATTATTACATTGCTACAGTATTAGTAGCTATGTTGTTGTAAATTGCAATTATAAGTAACATAAATGTAATGGATGCTACGAAAACTTTATCTAAAAAGTAAAGGCATGCATTTTTGGAAGTGAAAATTACCATGGTACTTTTACATGATCGTTAAAAACTGTCTTTAATATTGGGTGTAATGATTTCCCTAACGTGTTAGGGCACTTGACTCGCAATCTGAGAGTCGCGGGTTCGAATCCCCGTCCCACCAAATATGCTCGCCCTTTCAACCGTGAAAGCGTTATAATGTGACGGTCAATCTCAGTATTCGTTGGTAAAAGAGTAGCCCAAGAGTTGGTGGTGGGTGGTGATGACTAGCTACCTTCCCTCTAGTCTTGCACTGCTAAATTAGAGATGGTTAGCGCAGACAGCCCTCGTCTAGCTTTGCGCGAAATTCAAAACAAACCAAACCAAACCCTAATGTGTTTACATGGTGTTTGAAAATAAAATGTTTTTTTATTATTGAGTGTAAAGATTTGTTAGTACCTTTTATGGCTGTACAAAAATGTTTTCGTTATGGGATGTAACGATTTCCACATTATGTTTACACAGTTTTGAAAGTAAAAGAGTCCTTTATTATTAAGAGTAAAGTTTAATTAATACCCTTACATGACTGCCAACTTAACTAAAATAATTTTGTATTAATGCAGCATAGTACAGAATTACTTCTTCATGTATTTTAATGGTTTTCAATGCGAGCTAAAGTTCTATATCCCATAACTTAAGCTGATTATTTACACTGTTACGTTCACAAATCATCTGACTGGTTAGCAACGAAGAATGAATGGTATGAAGAAAATTTTAAATCGTATCAAATCGAAGTTTTATTGGTCAGCAAACACTGAAATTAACAGTTACTCTTCTATATTTTCTCATATCGATCCTGAGTGAATAGGTACACAAAATCGATCAGATTCTGTATGAATATGTGTCTCAAATAGCGTTATCCGGGTCCTAATGTGGTATGCAGGCACACCATATCCTCTACCAACTGTAATGATATAATTGTTCTTAGATTTTTCATTGTTTAGTTTCCGCATTGTCATGGCGGCAACACGTGGTCCACGGTGTCTAATATTATCTTATTCTAGCCACATCAGCCCTTCGTTCTATTGTTAGATGACGTCTTCTGCCCCAAGGATATTTCAATGTTGGCGCGTTGTTTTATTTACCGTTTGCTCCACGAACTGTTGTTAAACCCTTCGATGAGTCACCAGACTTGCCGAGAATAAAAACCGGTGAGATTCACCATAAATATTGGACGCCTCAGGAGAATTGCTCATTGTAGACTGTGGGAAGACTACACTAAAATTTTAGTGGACTCGGAGATAACGAATTGCTTAATAAATTGTAAGTATAAATTATACCGAATATAATTTGAGTTGATGTGTATATCATATTATCATTATTAATCAAGTGTTAAAAAAATATGGTAAATAACATACGCCCAAACTGCATGTATGTTTATATATGTATTTGTGTATGTATATGTGAGTGTATTACAACTTAAAATATAAAATAAGGCGAAAGTCAGTATATAATAAAGATAATTCGTGTTATAAAATTTAAACAGTTAATTGCTAAAGAGAAAAGATATGTTTTGGATGAGGATTAACATTACGTATCTTACCCAATGATTGCAGCCTATGTATTATTGTTATTTAACTTTATATTTTAACGTTTTTAGATGTTGATTTTGCTAGAGACTATGTAGCTGCAATGCTTGCCTCCACCAATGAGTCAGGAACTACAGGAGCAGGAGAGTTACTTTAACTGATGAGCCAGGAACTAGAGAGCCCAGTAATAGTAATTTCATACCTAAGTGCTGCAGAAGTTTAGGAACTGTACTGTTAACCAAACTGTCCTTTTAATCACGTCAACGGTGGATGTACTTCCAGCTCACTGATAACTTCTCAGCTGTGAGTAAAACAACGTGCCCTGTATTTTAAATCTGGGTTGAAACTAGTTAGAACTAGAATATCCATTACCGGCCGAAGTATAGCGTCAACTGAATCTAATAACTGTCCTGTGATGCTGCTCGCTAGATAAAGAGAGCAGGTTGATGTTTGGAATCCAAGCGTTTTCTTTGTATCAATTTTCTCCCAGTTTTATACATAAATAATACCTTTTGAAGTTCGTTCAGTGTTGCGATCATCCATCTTGCGTGAATGAAATCTTCAAGACTAACCGTAGCATAACTTGTGAAGATTGTCTGTCGTCGCAAGTGGGTAGGCACTCAGTTTTCAGTTTTTTGTGCTTAAGTAAAAAAATAAGATTTTGTTCATTTTTATTTAAAGTTTCTTATTTCTACTGTTTCTACACTAACTCCGAAAACTCAGTCGAATACACTCACTTGGGAAGTTCATTTAAATTATTGGGCCGAACCTGCAATTATTCGCGGGTATTTTTATTAGAGAATCTTGTCGGGAAATCATTTGAACCTGAAAATACCACACTAGGATGGTTTCTGGTGGCTGTGACAGAAGCCACATTACATACGCCAAGAAAAATGAAGCAAGGTACTTTTCGGAATTGGTGAAAATCTTCAACATCATTAGTTGTTGTGGTCAGAATAAAAGTAATGTAGTTGACATTATACAGATAATTATGCATTTTCTCTAAAAGAAAATTCGATTTAAAATAAAACGATTTGTAAAAATCAAATTTACAGTGGAATTAACTTGATTAAGCTTACTATCATTCTATTGAGGTCAGAATTCTTGATTCTCGACTCGTTAAGAAAAACACGCCCTCCATACTTTCGGGCTGTGAATGCTATTCGATCAAACAATAGAAACCGAAGAATTGGCGGTGGCTAACTGCATTCCCTTTATCTATCAGCTCAAACTGGGAAACGGCAATGCAAGAGATATCACTTATATTGCTTTACAGGAAATTTCAAAAAACAAACACGTTTTTCTTGATATGCAAACTTTTTCATCTTATGCGCATACTGCATTCATCATCGGCATTAAGATATTTGAAATTATATGCCCCACTCATCTACATTATTTATGTATAGATATGTTATTGATTTTTAAAATGATGTTTCAAGATTACTTCTTTAACAATAAACTAATAGCAATAATAATAAAAATAAATATTTTTCTAAACGTTAATATTCTAATTTATGTTAAAGCATGCGTAGGTAAACACAGAAACTGTTTATCATTAAATTCGTAACAAAAGAAGTTGAATTATGTTAAATCACTTTTAGGTTTTGAGAAATTCTGCAAAAGTTTAAAAATCATTTCAGTTAAAAATGTATCACATAAAATTCTGCTCAACACAATTAGTACAAAATTTATTTGTAAATATACAATTGTGTTGTATAAGATGGTTAAAGTTCCTACATGAGATTCACACAAATTAATTAATTGTTTGTATTTTTATTTTACAATTAACAATATCTTCAAGTATTTACCGTAATGTCATTAGATGAAAAACATTTTGGTTTTCCAATGGTTCAGCGGTAAATCTGAGAGCATATAATGTTAAAAAACTGGGTTTTGATACCTCCAATAAGCATAGTACAGATAGTCCATTTACATTATTTTTCAATGCCAGCAGTCCTTAAGTAACAAGTACCTTTAGTATTGTTACGTCTCTGGTCGTTAGTTAATTTTCCGTAAACATTCTTTCCGAAGAAACTTTAACGATACAAGTCCTTTCTTAAATAAAACTAGTTCATTCTTTCTCAATACAACTTTGCAATACACTTAATTTCCACAGTCACGCTATAACTTAAACAAACGCTATAATCCACAACGAACGAACGATTCACGCGCTTGACTCAATTGTCGTCTCTATCTCTGTGTGCAATTCAATCACATTGTTGCCGTCACTTCTTGGCGGTCTTATATACAAGAATACCGCACATCTAGTAAACACTCGAGGCTTCACGAAAGGACATGAATTTTCTAGAAGATCATGACGTGTTACTAGCGTCACGTGACTTCCGCTGTCGTAACAGTATGTTGTTCAGTATTTTAACTTGAACAGTATAGTTGTAACGTGTTCTGTCGTTTGTTGGGTTCTTTTGGATTATTGACGGCCCGGCATGGCCAGGAGGTAAGGGCACTCGACTCGCAATCTGAGAGTCGCGGGTTCGAATCCCCATCACACCAAACATGCTCGCCCTTTCAACCATGGGGGCATTATAATGTGACAGCTAGCGCAGATAACCCTCGTGTAGCTTTGCACGAAATTCAAAACAAATTTGGATTATTGGTAAAAATAATGCCTTGTCCAGTCCACGTACCGATAACGAATTAGTTTATTTCTTCGATAACGTGTCCACAGACTAGGTTCACTCTGACAGAAGTTGTAGGCCTAAGTAGGCTCTTAAACCTCAGGCTTCTTCGACTGCAGTGATGAAGAAGCATTAACGATGGCCCTGCTTACAACTACACCTTCTCCTGACCTACAACTCACGTTCTACTTTATTTTTGTTTTGTAATTATAAAAAGTTGCAACAAGATTTCCAAAACAAATGGTACTTACACCAAACTTGCAAATAAGTTACAGAATTTCCTTGCTAATCGATCGATTGGTTGAATAGACACGATAACTCTCAATACTGACACTGAATAGCTTTTCTAGCACTGAAATGAATTAGCCAGTTGTTACTCAGTAATTCTTATTAACTCATTAACTGCGTGTTCATTACTCATTCCTCGATTCTTGTGTTTTACAGTATTTTTATTTCTATATACTCCATGAAATTTATATATTATTACATCATCATCATCATTAACTTCCTTTAGGAAACATCACTGAAAATATAGCTTACAATACTACAATCCTGGCCAAAATGTTTGTATATTTTGTAGCAAATAAGATTAGTATTATTAAGATGGAATGCAAATACACTTTAAGTACTGTCAAACTGAAAAATGCATGTTATATTAAACATCTACATATGTAATTTGTATAATGAGATAGAATTCTCTGGATATCATGAACGATTTTATCAATTTTATCAGACACTTACAGAAAGATGTGCAATTCAGCATTTCACCTGTCACAACAAAACCTCATAAAACATATATAATGACAAAATATAACAAAAAGTTGTCATAAATAGTGTCTGTAACCTTATATCAATACATATTAAACATTCAGTACTTGATTGATTCTTCTCATACTCTAATAACTTCCCCAACGTGATGTGGCATGTTGTCGATGAGGTTACTGATATAATCCACCATGATTTTATCCAAACCTGTCCCTAGAAAGCGCTGCAACTCAGCTACAGTAGCTGGTTTATGGTTGTGGTTTGCAATTTTTCAGCTCAGTTCTCCCCAACAGTTCTCAGTGGGATTACAATCTGGAGACTACCTACGAAATGACAAACAATGTATAATATAGTTTCGTTTTTAGCTTACTTACTTAAGTGTATTTTATTACAAGTTACAGCTTTTATAGTAAGTAAAATTTGCTGTACATCTTACTTACTGTAAAATCTATAACTTGTAATAAAATGACATAATATAGTTGTGAAACATGCCGTTATATCAGCTATGTTTGTCACGTGATTTATTGGTTTGAATATTCGAAATCGTTGTAATATAACGTACTCAATCCTATGTACAACACAAGCAGCTCAGGATTTACTTTATGTTTAAAACAGATGCCTTTTGAAACAATTCAAAAGTAGTTTTCCTGACATTAGTGATGATTAAATGTAAAATGTGCAGTCAACTCAATCCTCTGAATCAGAGCGTATATGACATATGATTGTCGAGTGGGTCGTTTATAACTGTCTTTTGTCATTCCATGTGTTATTTAAATAAGGTAACTCACTTTGTGTTTGTTTTTAAACAAAGAAGACTTACTTAAATGCATTGTTAGCAAAAATGTTTGGGTTTCGATACAATTGGCTCATCCAGCACATTCGAGCGCTCAGGTTCGCTAAATAATCCTGGGATTTTTCAGCTGGATGCCACCATTCCTTGTTATTTTACTGAGCGCAAAAAATACCGCTATCGAAGTGAGTGCTTTTTGACAATTGTCATTTCTATAGAAAGTGTAAAAGGGGAGATATGCAATTCAATTAAAATCAATTTATTCGACACAGTACAATAAAATCATGCATATATATATATATATATATATATAATACCGACAAGAAATATACATATAAACCGAATAACAACAAATATCTACTCAAACACTTTCCTCTCTTTATGCGTTTTTTCGAAATATTTTTTTCAATCATTCGATTGAAGAAGTCCCTTTTTTTTCGTGAAATTCCCTCACAAAAAGATACATTTCTGTTCTTAATAAATTTTCTCAGATTGACTGTTCAGCACATAAGAAGACTAAGAGATCAATGTTGATATCATATCAAATTTTATGAGTTGCTAAGAAATGAATAATTTTCCTTTAATGTACTCTTGAAAAGAAGCATTTTGATATATCTATAATAATAAAAGGGTGTGTCTGCGGGTCTGTGTGTGACCGCCATAACTCCAAGAAGAAAGAACCTAGAAATCTGAAATTTTGCACACATACTAAGTGGACCCAGAAGGTTTGCATCTGAGTATTATTACTTATGCACGTGCGTGTGCATCATTTAATGAGAAAAGCTAGCGAAAAAACCACATAGTATAGAAGTGTGACCGACATAGCTCCAAGTGGAAAGAACCTTGACACCTGAAATTTTGCACCAATACTGAGGGTGTGCACCTGAATATTACTTATCTTATAAACCTGAAATTTTGCACCCGTACTAAGTGGGAGATAAGATAAGTAATATTCAGGTGCACACCCTCAGTATGGGTGCAAAAGTTCAGGTGTCTAGGTTCTTTCCCTTTGGAGCTATAACAGTCACACTTCTTTTCTATGTGGTTTTTTGCTACCTTGTCTCATTAAAAAGATGCGCATGAGCACACGCACGTGGATAAAATAAGTAATATGCAGGTGCACACCCTCAGTAATAAACCTGAAATTTTGCACCCATACTAAGTGAATCTTGAGAGTGTGCACCTGGGTATTATTACTTATGTATGTGCATGCACATTATTTTATGTGAAAAACCATATAGAAAAGAAATGTGCCCGCCATAGCTCCAAGAGGAAAAACCTAGAAACCTGAAATTTTGCATCTTTTTAACGACACAAGCTAGCGAAAACCACATAACAAAGAAGTAGTTCATTATATTACAAAGTATGGATATATATCACAGACATACAGACAATTTGTTTATTTGTAATTAAGCACAAAGCTACACAATGAGCTATCTGTGCTCTGCCCACCACGGGTATCGAAACCCGGTTTCTAGCATTGTAAGTCCACAGACATGCTGCTGTGCCATTGGGGGGCCAAACAGACAGAAAACAACAAATATATATATTTTTTCAGTTTTGGAGCTTATACATTTCATTTTATACCTTTAGCACATAGACTAACAACATTATTATGCTATACTTTTCTTGCTAAGCAACATAATATATAAGCGATTGTTGGAATGCATTGTTACCAAAACACTATCATTTTTGTATATTAGAAGTTGTTATATAAGGAACCACTTTTTTCCTATGTGGTTTTTCGCTAGATTGCCTCTTTAAAAAGTGCTCATGCTTGCATGTATCTGTCTGACTGTGATTTATATCTATAATTTGTAATATAAGGAATGTTACGTATTACAATTCCAAATGGTCTTAAACCGAGCTAAATGATAATTTACATTTAGTAATTAAGTAAATGCCAATATATATCCAATTTATGATATTTGCCAACAAGATTGATACACACAGTGTTCTTTTTTTTATACAAATACATTTTAATATATAAACAATAATATAATTTACAATAACAGTTATTACAAACAATGATTTATATACAAAAGTTTTACAAACTTACAAATAATATACAGTCCTCTTTCTGGTCTGGAACTTCTTTGATGTCTTATTGAGGGTCCACGATGAGCGAGCTAATTTCGAGTTGATGCAGGTATAATTCCCTTAACAGGGAGCTAGCTAGCTGATCACACGCCAATTACATTCGAGTTTCCACCGATGACGTTAGGTAATGTTTTCGTAAAAGTACTTAAGTCCGATGTGAATCCACTGAAGTTAAATGGCTTGTAATGTTCGAAATTTATATATGTTTCTAGTCAAATATCTAAAGTTTCCGATTAATAAGCGTTATAACAATCACAGTTATAGCTTCCGAAGTTCATAGCACACCAATTATAGCAAACCAATAATATATACTGTTTTTGGCGCGTCGTGTTGATTATATTTATAGACGTGTGGAGAGTTTTTCGAAAATTCAGATTACATAACAATAGAAAGCTACATTAGCGTTTACGTACACACATATATTGTTAATTCTTACACTCGAGAATCTTCTACAATAGAGAATAGGCGGGAGGTTCGCAATATGTATTTAACAGTATATGTTATGTACAATTCTAAATATAAATTTAATTTAAACAAACATCGATATTAAAATAAATATAGTATAATAAATTCGTCAAAGGAACCAATTCTTTAATCATAATATTATAATAATTATAAGATTATTGTTATTATTATTATTATAGAGCGTGTTTGTCTGTGATTTCTTTGGGAAAACAACCATTATTGTCTAACCTGAAGCACTGCAACAGTAAAACATTGTAACAGATTCTGATGAAATGTGAGAGAAATTTGTGATATGAAATATAAATGTGAAATATTTCACGCGATAATAAAATAATTCTTATTTTACTGTGCTCTCTTTACGGCCTTTTTATGTTTCTGTAAAATAAAAATGTTTAAAAATATTTTTGACTTTTCTTATATGCTAAAATAAATTCAGAACACACACTGGCATAGTCATCTAGAATATATCAACCTAATATGCCGACGAAGCCGGGTAGTTTCGCTAGTATATATACATATATTTCTACGTTTAACTGTTCACGAGATACAGAGCGTGACAGACAT
>NW_013666405.1:55024-64547 GCF_000517525.1 Limulus polyphemus
CAAAATTAAGATCATTCATGAGATGAATTCGTGGCGTATTCATAGAATAATTATTGGTAAAAATCATTTAGATTAACAACTTCTAATATATAGAAATGACAGTGCGCTTTGGTAATACTACGTTCAAACAATGACTTTTATATCATGTCGCTTAGCAACAAAAGTATAACCTGATATTGTTGTTAGTCTATGTACTGAAAGTATAAAACGAAAGGTATAGACAACATAACTAGTAAAATATTTGTTGATTTCTTAATCTAGAGTCTCCGTTGCTTAAATAGGCTTATCTTTTATTAAAAACGTTGGCGATATAACAAAAAACAGCTAAATTTAGAAACGATTTAAGTTTAAAACAGAATCGATATTTTTACTTTCATGATAAATTTTATGCAGTTGGCTCTAGGCTAGGTGATCCCAACACTCACTACACTTATAAGGTTTCACGGCATCCCCTCACGGCCACTTTGCACCCCCCCCCCATCACTGAAATCGTAATGGGTAGACAGTAATCGAACTATTCTATCTGGATAAATGCATTTTGGCTTTTATGACTCCTCCTCTTCGAGAAATCAAGCGTGACATTAATATTTCTTTAATGGTGAAGTTGTCAAAATAAATTTACAACCTTCCGATCTGCACAACTTTATTAAAGTGTACAAACAATAAGGTAGCACGAATCTGCACTTCACTCTTTTTTATTGTATTTCTCTTTCCTACTTTTATGGTAACAGCACAATACTTTACTGTCCTGTTTACCATTTAACCATCTGTTTCGAAAACATTGCATTACGAAATCATCCAACTCGATCACGCATATTTATCAATGGGGACTTTAAGATTTTGTTAGACAAAAATAATCTGATTTTTGCCCCCAAGATGCCAAAGGTTACAAGTGTTTGAATATCTACTTTATAAAAGAAATATACACATGTACAAATTGAATAGCTTATACACCAATAAAGCCACGGTGTATTAGCCAAGTTGACGTTTAGGAAAAATAAAAAATTAAGTACTTCATCGCCTCTCCCTCAACTAAAAAAAGTTATCAAGTTGGTATAAAATTAAGAAAATGTAATTTTGTTGATGTTTTGTTATCGCAAAGTTACAGAATGAGCTATTTGCATTTCGTTCATCACGCGGTATGGAACCCCGTATTTTTCCGTTGAAAGTTCGTAGACATAATGCTGACTCATCGGGTGCCAAACATAGATTTAAAGCCAGGATAGCGATAAGTATATCAAAATTCGGTTTCAAACGAGAAAATAAGCGGAGTGGAGAACAATTCGTTAATGAATTCATTGAATAGTGCAGAAACAGTGACTGAGATAATGTTCGGAACTGTGGAAAACAGAATGCTTTGTTTTTGTTTTTTCATTTCGATGATCGTGGTGTTGTATTTACTTATGTTGTGCTTTTTGCTGCGTATTTATTTTGCTTTTTGTACAAAATGGTCCTTTGAAAAATACATAACTTATTCTTGAAAAAATTACAAGTTTCAATATTGATATCTGTTATATAATTGTAGTAGACTAACGTGCAAGGTTAAGTACAAATATGTCACATTTAGTGTTTGCATAGTTATATAAAAAAACTAAATCGAGAGGTATACATGGATAGTAGCGACGTTGTAATTTGTTTTAATGTCCATTTTTCTTTAAATGTTTGTAGAGTGAAGAATGGATTGGAAAGGAATAAGCTACTAACTGATGACACCTTTGGAAATTACCAATTTTGTTGACCGTATACGTACGCTCCAAACTCTTATTAGCCCATTTTCTCTGAAAACTCTATGTGAATTCAATTCTGAAAGTAATAATACTTCAATGCTGCCCTCCAGTGGCACAGCGGTATGTCTGCGGACTTACAATGCTAGAAACCGGGTTTCGATACTCGTGGTGGGCAGAGCACAGATAGCCCATTGTGTAGCTTTGTGCATAACTTAAACAAACAAACTTCAATGCTTTTGGGGTATTGCGATTTCGCTCAGAATATAAAGTTAGATACAAAGGGATATGCGAGTATAAAAATAATCCAAACGCATGTAATACTGCTTGAAAATATATGAATCACATATGATTTGATAAATTTACCTGAGATTTTCTGTCAATAGCTAACGCCTACACTTGGTAACTGAAAAACCTGTGCCTAGCAGTTTGAATCCAGTCACTGAACATGCTCGCCCTTTCGGTCGTTGGGACGTTATAATGTAACAGTCAATCTCACTATTCATTGGTAAATATTAGCTAAGAGTTGGCGGTGGGTAGTGTTAACCAACTGCCTTTCCTCTAGACTATCACTTCAAAATTAGGGATGGCTAGTGCAGATAGCCTTTGAGTATCTTTCAGCGAAACTCCATAAACAAACTTCCAAAAAAACCTACTAAAGCTAGCACGTCTTTTTCTTGTTGTTGTCGTTTGTTTCTCACAAAATAGTTTGAAGTTAATTTCTGAAACACATTTTGCCTGGATAAAGTACAAATCACACAAATATTATGTTATAGTTATAATTCAGTAACTTTTGTTTGAAAAGGGGATTGGGGATCTTAAGAATCTGTTATTAACTAAATCATTTATACAAGATATAAAAATAAAACTTAGTCGCTATTTAACAAATAATTATTTCATGTATAATATTTTTGGTAGAAATTTTCTATGACAATTTTCATAGGAAAAAAATCATAACCTAAAAGAAAAAAAAAAGATAAGAATATAGAATTCTTAATATGAATAATCGTAGTTCTACTGCTTGAAACATAAGAAGCAATCAAAAATGATGTAACTTTGTTTGTTTGTTATAAACTACAAAATGAGCTACATATATTCTGTCCATTGAGGGTATTCAAACACTATTTTTAGTATTAGAAACCCTTAGACTTATCATTGAGCCACCAGAAGGTAGGGAGTTACGTAATAAAATCAACTAAATGTAAAATCAACTGTAAGATAAAAAAAAAATTAATTGAAGAAAATGTTTAGTTTTTTTTTAAATTTGCACATAGAAAGTTCAGGGGCAGTAAAAAAATTTTGTCATTTAATGTTATTTTCTTAATATTAGTAGCGAAGTTTTCAAGAATATGAGTCTAAGTCATTTTACTGGCATGTTGAATAATACAACAAAAAATGGATTAATATTGAAATTTAAAATCTATTTTTGGGATTTTTCTATAAACGTACAAAATTTCTTATTTTTTCTTATTTTGGGGGTTTAAAACTGTTTGTGATTTTTAGTGTTGAAACTGTAATGAGTTTATTGATATAAATTTATTTATTTTTCATAAAAAAGACAACAGACGCCATTATCATCTTTATCCTTAAAATGTTTGGATATATTAGGTCGTCAAGAAATTATTGTCGCGTTTTGAAACACTTTCATTAACCACCCAAACAAAAACGCACATCGCATATAATACTTGAACGAACCACCTAAACGTCACGTTAGTGTAGCCTATATAATGTGTAAAGTTTGGTATATTTTAATCCCTTATAGTGATGGCACACGACAAGACCCATATTCGGCATGTAATGCTGTTTGAATACAAAAAAAGTGAAACAACGCATCTATAGCCACAAAGATTATCGAAGAAGTTTATGTAAAACGTTTTGGACGTTCGTAAGTGTCAATGATGGTTCAGCAAATTTCGTTCAGGTGACTTTAGCCTTAAAAACTGTGATGGCAGGGGCCGACATGTTGTAACGGATATTGATGCTCTGAGGTCGCTTGTTGAGACTAACCCAAAGCAACACACTCATGAAGTGGCCCTGATATTGCATGTCTCTATGAAACAGTATTAAAACATCTAAGGAATTTGGGAAAACTACTTAAAGAAGGGGTTTGGGTGCCTCACAAACTCTTCGCTGATCATCGTTTCCAACGTGTGAGCGTTGCATCGTCTTTGTATTTGTGAGCTAGTGTTAATCTGTCTTTAAGTAATGGGATGTTACTGGTTTTGTGCATATATTTAATTTGGGTGAATTTCTGTAATCTGAGGGCTAATTCTAAGACTCAGTTTTGTTGAAGCTCGAAAGATTTAGCGATATTTTTGGGCATAATGTAGGTGATTTGAGAGCCGTATTCTATTAGGGGTGAATATACGCTTTATAGACTTTTAAGATAGTATTGTGTTTGCATCCTTTATTGTTACCTGTTATGAGTTTTAAATCCTTTAATCCTTTTGCTTATTGATTTATTAATGTTTTTTGAAAGTCATGTTTCGAAGGTTATTCCTAGAAATTTCGCATGAGGGTATAACTTTATTTCTTAATTTCCTAATTTAAGTTTAACTTGTTTAACGTTTTTTGTAGTGTTTATTTAAGCTGCGTTTAAATGCGATACCAATGGGTAATGCGCGTGAAACATTTTTTTGACAGAATTGTCACCGGTGATGAAAAATGAATTTTCATTGCGAATTTTAAACGCCAAAAATAATGGCTCAGTCCCAGACAAAAATAACTTCCGACCCCAAAACCTAGATTCCATTCGCAGAAAGTGATGCTTTGCATTTGATGGGACATCAAAGGAGTAATTCTTTTCAAACCCCTCAATCCACAGTGAACTGTCAATTGTCAATGCAGAGATCTATAGTTAGCAACTGGAACGTTTAAATAAAGCCCTTCACTCGTCAATCGGAAAGGTGTTCTTCTCCACGACAATGCACGTCCACATGTTGCACGTTTGACGCAACAAAAGATTATTGAGTTGGGTTGGGAAGTTCTCACTCACCCACCATATTCTCCAGATATGGTACCATCGGATTACCATCTTTTTCGTTCACTGCAACACCATCTTCATGAGAAAACGTATGCAAATGTGGAAGGTATTAACAACCTGACCGTAAGATGGAAAATCATCATCGATAAGAATGGAGACTATTTCATTTAATAAATGTTTTGTTTTGATATATAAGTTGTTCGGGTTTTTTCATCTAAAAAAAAGCAACATTAATTTCTTGACGACCTAATTGTTCCCAGATCCAAAATAATTTTGTTTTCTTGTAGTTCTCAATTATGTTTGTTCATAGGGGCCTTTTTCAAAACAAGTATTTTAAAATGTTCAAAGGTATGGGTGTGTAAATTAAGATGTTGTGCTGTTGTTTTTTCTGCATTACAATTTATTAATTCTTTGAGATGTTCTCGGAAATGTTCTGCTAATGGCTTAATGGTTTCTCCTATGTATAATTTTCTACATGTGCATACAATAGAATATATGATGCAGTTATATTGATCCTTAATGTTAAATCTGAACGTGAGAGATTTAAATTTAGATAACAGAATAAAAGAAAAATTATTTTGGACTATCTATTTTTAGGCTGTTTAGGGAAGGTTTTCACTTAGTGTTGTTTGCTTTTATGTTTTTTGTTTTTTTTCCTTCATCAGCTCAAATTTTAATTTGGAGGGTTCAGTTAATTATAGGTGGTATTTCATTTTATCATGAGCAGGTTGTGTTGGTATATGTAGCTTTGGTGCTTATGATATTTTAGTTGGATTTGTTGGTTTTCTGTAAGACCACCACCATCCTTTGAGGAAACAAGATGTCAGAGATGATTATTTGTGTGAGTAGGTAGTCAAATGTATATCTATTTTGTAAAGGAGTTAACATGTGAACAGAATTAGCATATAAATATTTTAAGAAAAATTTAACTAATTTTTAAAGCAGGTATATTTTTGCAATCTGTGTTATCAAAACATTTGATCTCATGCAGGGTTTAGGAAAAATATGAAATAATTGATTTATAATATATAGTAATGTTAAATTATTAAATTTGACTGATTTAATCTTGTGAACATCTGACTAAGCAATAGAATACAGGAAGGAAAATAAGAATGAAACGTATTTCAATTTCTTATTGTTTTTTTTTTTGTGTGAATGGGCCTCATACTAGAATATTCATTTAACAAAGGCATTTTTGTCTTATTTATATTTAAGGTTATGAATAAGTGTGTAATTAATGTTACTGTGAATATTTTCTCAGATTATTGAAAGTGTTTATTCATTATATTACAGACTCATCTAGTTCCTTCAGTGATGACATGCTTGATGAGTGGGCTAAGTCTCTGACTGATCTTTGGCATTTCAGGCCAAGTGATTTAAGATCTGAACAGCAGTTTAATGAGTTATCCTCTTCTGTTGAACCTCATTGTTCAGTGTGTATGATTTTCACTTCATTAAAGGTGTGTATGATTATGTATGTTTAACAAAGTATTCAGAAGGTCTCATTTTTCTTCCATAAACCGTGTGGTGTGTACAGTATTGTGTGTGTCATTTCACCATAGATAATGCTTAAAAAGATAATTATGTGTATCAGTGATTTGAGTTAAACATGGTGTAAATGTGCAGAAAGAAAAGGTTGATGCTGAACTCTTACGAATGATAGTTTTGATTTATCATAAGTTCTTTAATAAAAGCAAGCCACTAAAAGTAGTAAATGTTTTGTGAAAATCACGATGTATGTATTTATTATCCAATATTTTGATTAATTATCAAGTTTTATTTTGTCAGTTCTTTTCAGTTAGTGGTCTAATTTTGTGTTTACTAAAATTGATGTGTGTTTGTGTAGATTTTAATTAAAGTAACTATAGTTGGTTATTATTACAAGCTATGTGAAAATATCTCATAACTCCAGATCTGATGCTAAAAGATGTTTGTACTTTCACAAACTCTGAAGAATGTGTTTCAACCTGAGGCTAAGATGGTTTAAAGCTTCTGTTTTTAGAGTTGTTATATGAAATTGTTAACATTAATTATGCCCAAGTTATGTGTATGAGTATCATTTATCTATAAGATCTGATCCATAAAGATATTTTTTCATTACTTGTAAGTCTAGTTTTGTCATGTTTTAAAACTTTTTGCCTGTTTATAAAGTTTAAAAAATTAGTAATAGTTTTGAAAGAATTTGAGCCATACATTATTTGTAGCTATTTTTGAATTTTATAGTTGTATGTTATTTTCACTTAGTAAGATTTTAAGTTTTGACCTGTCTTGTTAATTTCTAGGACTCTTTTAAGCTGGGTAAAGATAATTTCCTGTTTGTTTTCTTTGTTACTGGTAGGTTTTTTTATGTTGATAAGTTATAGTTTAGCTTCTCTTTAGTTTATTGCAGACATCTCATTTTACTTTAATTGGCAACATGTAGTCTTAGGTATGCCTTTGTGTTATTGCCTGTTGGATTATTGCTGTTTTGTTTTTTAGCATATTTGTGAGTTTTTGCACTCTGTCCGTGAAATACTCTGGAAATTTTTATCTGTTGCAGTACAACTTAATTTGTTTAAAATTTATCTTCCTATGCTTCAGCCCCCAGTGACACAGCGGTATGTTTGAGGACTTGCAACACTAGAAACTGGGTTTTGATACCCCTGGTGGGCAGAGCACAGATAGCCCATTGTGTAGCTTTGTGCTTAACTTCAAACAAACAAACAAACAAACCAATGCTTCAGTGATTATTTTATATCGATATTTTGGAATTTATATTACCTATTCTTCTTTTGTTTAAATTCTGATTATGCATGGAGAAATGTTTTTCTCACTCAGTACGTGTTGAATGTATGCTATTCCTTTTTTCTAGATCTTTATGCAAGACAACTTTTTTTTATACTTTCATTAAGGGTGGGGGTGGGGTGTCTCATACTTTGGGAACTTAGGTGTATTCAAATCCCATTTTTGATTAGAGTAGCCCAAGAGTTGTTGAGTAGCTGTCTTCCCTCTAGCTAACAATTCAATATTAGGATGGCTAGCACAGGTATTCTTTATGCAACTTTGTGTGAATATCTGAAACAAACACAAACATTTCACTAGGGTAGTAAGGGGAAATATTTCATAAACCAGTTTGATTCTTGCAGCTTGATAAGTATGGAAGAGATTTGAGCACCTCTCGAGCATCTTTAATCCAAAGATAAGTTTTTTGGATACCATAGCAATACAACTTCCTCAGAACATAAGCAGAATGCTTCTGCATAGTGACAGGTATAGGAAGGAAGGAAGATACATAATTTGTAAAATCCTTTGATGTACAATAAAAATCTGTTGATATAGTATGGAATAGATAATTGGTAAAAACACCTTCAATTGCAGTAGATATGTATGCAGTTTTTGTCCAAATTTCTATAATCTTCTGGTATGCTTTTTGCAGAAATCATCAGATTGTTCAGTTTTTGACAGAATGCATTCAATATAACTACATATACTCTGGGCCCTCTCATCAATTTGTTTTGTCTCTGGTTTTTGTTGCCTATTTCAGGTTTCTGAACTAAAAAAAAAATATATATATATATATATTATTAATTTTTGTACATATCATTTCTGCATTAGTAACTGCTTTCTCTTACATTGGCAGTTATTACTCTTCATCCAAAATCTCACTTACGAAGTTTTTTCTCTCCTGCTTCCTTGTGTAGTATCTCTTATGTAGGAAAGGAGTGGCTCTCTCTGTACTTTTTCAGTGATATTTGTCATCTGACCATCCTTTTCTTCCTTGGGTCTTAATGCTTTCCACGGTCATGTATTTTCCTAATTAGAAATACATTACTAAAACAGTGGTTATTTTCTAACTGATATTACTTTTGCAGTTACCATCATTTCAGTGCTTTTAGGTTACTTCTTTCAAGAATATTGCTTTTCTTCATTTCTTTCAGAGTAACCTTTCTATTTATTGTCTTAACTCTTGGTAATTCTAGTACATTGTAATGTGTGAAAAGCTAATACTTCATTTAAATATTACATTTTTGGAGTAAAATGTTATTTAAATGAACACTGATCTCTCCCTTTTCTATGTCTGTCACCATGCAGAAGGATTCATCTTATGTTCAGAGGAAGTTGTATTAAAAGTGCTCTAAAAGTGTAAACATTTCTCAGTTCATTTTTACATACAAGTATTTCTTTATTTAATATTTTAGATTTTGACATTAACCAAGAAAGTACAATCTGTTAAATGATATATATTGCACATTATGATGGAAGAGGTATTTCTTTTACTTCAGTAATCTAGTAATTATTCTTATATAGCTGCAATCTGGAAACACTGAGAGACAAGAGAAATTTAAAATACCATCAGCTAGTCCAGTCTGGATGCCATTAGTATGTTTTGTAGAGTCCTCTACATTACAGCTAAGAACTGATAACAGTTCCTTGCTGACTTCAGATGGAGATTCTCCATTATTAATCTGTATCAACTGCAAAGTCTGTGTTCATGCAAGTAAGCCTTTTTGATTAGGTTTTATATTTCTTAAGTCTGTAAAAGAAAAATCAAGATTAGTTGTTGTTTTTTTTGATTGGTTTAAAGCATTAATTTCTTTTTCCTATTAATGAAATGCTTGGTGTTTTAATTGTTAAGTGGATAGATATCAAATTATTTTTTATCACAACTCAAAACTGAAATAATCAATGCAGAGGGCATCCTAAATTGAAAAAAAAAAAAAAAAAAAAAAAAAAATAAACTTCAACATTTGTTAGTTGTGATTTATCTGCCGAATCATATTATATATATACACTGAGTGGTCACAAATAAATAGACACCTAGTTTTTCGTCATTTAG
>NW_013666405.1:65363-74547 GCF_000517525.1 Limulus polyphemus
TGTTCGGGTTTTTTCATCTAAAAAAAAGCAACATTAATTTCTTGACGACCTAATATTTATGACTAAGGTTGTCGTAAGAATGTGCACGTGAATATTAAAAATAATATGAGACTTAAAAAGTATTGTAACCAGGTAGCTGCACTTTTTTCTTTGTATTTGTACGTATGCATCACTGTTCTTGGGCTTTACGTGTCTTGTTTATTATAGTTGAGGAAAATATTGAACAATTGTATGAGAATGTTCGCGCAAGTCTACAAAAAAATGGCTTTCTGTATATATATCCCCCCCCCCCCAACTACTGGGATACCACTGTCTGAACGATTAGTATGATGTAACCGTTAATCATGTAGATTAACTACGGCTCCAGAGTGCGTTTTGACGGCAACTGTTCGCAAACCATGAACTCTCGAATTCGCACTCCGAGCTCGCTAAATGCTTGACAATGTCCAGCTTCTTGTGTAGATAAGGATTAATAGTAGACGTAAAAAGATTGTTCGTTCTAACGTATAGCTACACAATGAGTTCTCTGAACTAAATCCACAGCAGGGAGCAAATCCCGAATTTTAATGTTATAAAGTATCAAGCTTAAAGCTGAACCAACAAGAAACTACCAAAATTGTAAAATTGTTTGTATTCTCACTCGTTTCTGAAAATAATAAAAAAACCTCGTGCATCTAGCTTGCTTAAATGTGGTTCGATTCCCCGAGGTGTACAGAGCGCAGATAGCAAATTTTGTAGCTTTGCACTGAAAATCAACAAGAAATGTGGTCCTAGTAGAAGCCGACATCCACGTAGAGTGGAATATCGGAAGCAAGATTGTCAAGATTCGTAGTCTAAGATTGACCTCGGCGTCGTTCACACAAGCTTGTTACAATAGAAACTGCAGTATCTGGAAATAGTGCCTTTTCTGACTAAGCATTAACACTGATGAATGGGACAGGGCGTTGCATAGTGGCTAGCATACCGAACTGTGAATCCATGGGTCTGCGCTTCGCATCCTGTTGCCGCAAAATCGCACTCCCGCTTTCAGGCTGTGAATCTTTATAATGGTGATTGTGAAATCCCAGTATTCGAATGCTAATTACAGTAGGCTAAGAGTTGGAAGTGTGGTTTTTAACGAACTGCCAGTAGCGCAAACAGCTGCTATGTAGCTTTGAGCGAAAATCTTAAACAAACATCAATGAAAGAAGCGGTTCCAAAAGCAGTACGGGACCTGGAACATCGCTTTTATGAAGTACGTTTAACCCGTTGCAATTTTTTATTATTTTTAATAAAGCAGGAAGCCACACTTGCAAGAGCCTATATATGTACAGTGTAGTATGGTTTGTTTCATAAGTACGAGAAGAATTGGCAAAATGTTATTTCGCCTCTCAGAAGTCCTCACTAGTAAAAATTCACTAACGAAAATGTTGCCAATTTTTTAAATGAGCAGATATGTTTTTTAACAAACACTATTTTGCCACTATTATTTGTTTATTAATCAAACACCGTGACTAGTAAACAATTCTAAATGTGTAAAATTCTAATATAAAATTTTCATTTCATGTATAAATGCTTTAACATGCAGTACCAACAATAAAAAGCGACAATAGCATTTATAAATATATGATGTCAGATGCAATATCTGAGGTAAGTTTTGAGGGCAAAGAAATTTATCTGTTTATTTGAAATAACATATTTTTAAGCGACTGTTTGATATTTTGAAGGATGTATGACAACTTGATTGTGTTAATGATGTCCACCACGAGAGAGCTTTATTTTTACTTATCAGGCTAAGAGAATAAAACAAGCGTCCATGATAATAAAATAACCAAACGAAAAAAATAAAGATAAATAAATCGTCTGTGCATTCTTTCTAAACTCGAATGAAACGAAATAACCATAAAGTGTACTGTAAACCATAGCATATAGGAATAACCTTAAAAGTAGTATGACTTCAACTGACAGTATTATGTTTGCCCCTGAAATTTTTTAACACGGAAATATGTTTTATACACAAATAAATTTTAATATAATATTGAGTGTTCCCGTTTTATAAGTCATTCAAGAAAAGAAACACTTGGCTGATTTTTATTTTCGTATAAGTTTTTAATTGTTTACTTGACAGAAATAATGTGTCACGTGCTCCAGTCAAGTCACCAACAATGTTCGTGTTTCCCTTGAATGTAATCCATTCAAACACTTGGCATTGGTTGAAAAAAAATACATGGGTCTTTGAAAAAGTAGTGTTTAATAACTTAATTCAGGGAATTTTACTACAAGTGAATGAAATCGTTAAGAAACTAGCTTACAAAATCATTAAGACTGAATCGGTAGTGAGGGATTCAAAAAAAGTAGTGTTAAGTAGGATAATGTCTGTGGGTGTTAGAAGCTAAATAAAAATATGAGCAGGAGAGGTCTGAATCCTATGGACCTTAATTTGAATGAAACTTCTCGAACTTGGGCCTAGCCGGACTTGACTTAATCGATATTTCTTTTATTTTCTCAGTCTCGGGTTGGGCAGGACAGGCTCGGGCCTAAAAATTTAAGCCTGAACTCAATTTTATTAGAACTGCATTTAAAATGTTTTAGAAAAATGTATTCAAACCGGGAGTTGTGATGAAAATTCGAAACAAAGTCCGCTAATAAGACAATGAAATAATATATTCACAACTAATGGTATGAATGGCTCACTATATCACCTCTCTTCATTCGAATCTCTTGGTGGTTCAGCGATAAACTTAAGAGCTTATAGGGCTAGAATATAGAGTTCAAGCTTCACTGCAAACACAACACAGGTTACCTATTGGGAAAATCTGTGTCAAAACGAAATCAATCAATCTTTTCGTGCGAATATTTTTATATTTCCCACAAACGAGATGAATAAGGATTGGGGTTGTCACCTCGAGTCGTCTCAGTATTCGCGAAAATAAATTCATTGTTCGTCTTTTTAATTCAGCTAAATTATTGGAAGCAGCAATACATGGAAAATTCAAATGCCTGAAACAGTATCTCTTATGTAAAGATTAAGGGTTAATATTTGAAAAGGGTGTTTCAAATCCTGTTCATTTGGTTCGTTGTGAGAAAACGTTTTATTATGTAAAAAGTATCAAACGATATATTTCGTATTTTTTTAAATCTATTGAAATGAATAAAAAATACATATTGAAATAACAAACACAATTCATACAAATTGCTATGCTATTTGTTTTTAAAAGGGATACTGTTTATGGCTTAATGAGATATCATATCTCGTGATAATAATTCCTAATAAAGTGAACCGAGCGGAGCCCAGTGGTTATTGTACAGAGCTGTGGAGCTGTGGTTCTCTCGTTCGCATTCCGTTACCGACAAACAATATCGCACTCCACACATTCGAGCCGTCGATGTATTATAAGAATGATAGTCAAATCTCACAATTTGGTCAAACAAAAGAAGCCCAATAGTGGGTTAGCTATCTTCCCTTTAGCATATTAGTTGAAATTTAGAGACGGCTATATTGTAGATAGCACTTGTGTAGCTTGCGAGAAATCTAAACGAAACAAACATTTGCATCGTATGCATTTCTCCTATTGGCAGAATCTCGGTCAGGGTCAACTGGTAGGAGTGGGATATATTCAGGAGTATCCCCCTATGCTGCCCGTGAGCGAATTTTTTTCTTGTTTGTCGATTAGTGGCGGCTGGAAGGCACTGACTGCTCAATGAAAAGCCAGTCCTTATATAACTCCCAATATAATATATTCCTTTGTTATTTTTTGATATTAGAAATGACTTTATTCAAGGATCTCAAAGTTTAACTTTTCGTTCACAGACTTAGCAGCTGTGGAAGGGTTAGCTTCCATTTGCAAATGTTGTTTTATTTACATGATCTAACATTCCAAAACCTGCAAGGGATCTGTGTTTTCGAACAAAAAAATATTTTCCCTTTTGAAACCAATTTTTTAGTTGTTCTGTATTTGATCAGAATATACCTTTCAGAATGAAGGCGACATTTTTTTTGTCATCAGCAAAGTGATGACATCATCATCATCATCTCCAAGACATTAATGACATAATAATCTACATCGACAATGATCATCAGCTACTAATAAGGACAGCCTCTCTCTTTCGATATGCGTTAAAACACAAAACATTGTGAAAAGCTATTCACACAGCATGGCCAGGTGGTTAGGGAGCTCGACTCGCAATCTGCAGGTCGCGTGTTCGAATCCCCGTTCCACCAAACATGCTCGCCCTTTCAGCCGTGAGAGCGTTATAATGTGACGTTCAATCCCACTATTCGTTGGTAAAAGAGTATCCCAAGAGTTGGTGGTCGGTGGTAATGTCTAGCTTCTTTCATCTAGTGTTACACTGCTGAAATAGGGACGGCTAGCACAGATAGCCCTCGTGTAGCTTTGCGCAAAATTCAAAGAAACAAACTATTCACACGGACCAGTCTGTAATTCTCTATTACTTGTGCAACTGGTGACAGTGTATCACTGATCTGTAAAATACTGTGTCTGTTGTTAGCTTTTATGCTAGCATTCGCAAGAGACATTTACGGGATGTGCGGTTATGGGAAGTGTATACACTTACCCAGCATATGAAAACCAGATGGAACTGCTGTTTGGTTGTAATGGTCAAATGTTAGGCCTAGCATCCGTTGGTAATATGTCTCTCTAAAACTCTGCCGTAATTAACACAGGTTTATTTTGTTCAACTGCAGTGCATCATATGAGATAGAAACCTGTGGCAGTTCACTTTACCCTATGTATTTCTCAGACATGTGTTTATTACAACACATACTCTCGGTTTGTATAATAATATTTTGTTTTAGAAAAACTTACATCCATGCACTCTCGCTGACAACTACCATTATACTGTTTTACTTTTTACTACAATTGAAAGATATATTTTCTGGGTCTGGGTTTTCCTTTTTCAATCCTTTTGAGCTGAATATGAAGGGACTAGGCAACTGTTAATCAGAGGATTCCTGAACATTTGTCGATGTCTCTCCATCTTCTGATTCCTCCTCTTGTAAAATATCAACCTACATCCACAGATTATTAATCTACTAATGACAATTTCCCCACTATTTGTTTTTCCACGTGTCACACCTTGTCTGTGTTCCTGTGTTTGGTCCAAAATTATACAGATTTATGGGGTGCCAAAACATCTCTTAATTACGATACATTTGAGTTTAATTGAAGGAGCTTTTAATTCATAACACATTGTGTAGGTCATTTCCCTCCATACTTAGATTTCGGTTATGTTCTCAATACAGCTGAGACAACTTAAATCAGTACTATGTTTCTTTGCTTCTTCATAGCGTTAAACAGCTTCCTCCACCAACACTTCGGTATAACTGCAGGAATGCCAAGGTCTCGCATCTCTCAAAGATACATATGCAGAGTATTTCTTCATGGAGCCATGGATGGTATTTTAGGACCTCTGTTCATCCAAATATTTTGCCATCAAAATGTTTCTGGGCACCAGCAATCTACTGACTGTCTTTGAGTCAAAATCCAGATTATATTTCAAACAACACTGGATCACTGTTTCAATTATACGGATAAAGATGTGACACTTAAAATCGAGAATCTGTTGCTGAAAACAAGCTCTACTCGAGGCCACTAACGTTACTGAACTCTTTGTAGGTAAAGCATTGCATCTCTCGCAATGAGGGTAAAGTTCGTATTTCGAATCTTTCACGGAGCTTTGCAATTTTCATACATGTTTTGCACCTTTAAAGTTTCGAGAGACAAATATCTCTATGAAAGATGGAGTGAAAACTTTCTGAAACTAACATTTCTATACACATAAAATTCCTTACAATCATTAATTTCGTACTTCACAAACGATCATTTTGTTATCACCATACTTCGGAGCATATTAATATTAGCGTGATGCGTGTAACATGTCTTTCTGCTGTTGGTTATAACATTCAATATTTTCAATATTACTGTAACCGTTGCAACCACATTTTAACCCCCTTTTACTGTTTTTGTGGTTTGTTTGTTGGGAATTAAGCACAAAGATACACAATGGGCTATCTGTGCTCTGCCCACCACTGGTATCAAAACCCTGTTTCTAGCGTTGTAAGTCCGCAGATCGCTGTACCACTGGGGATCCCGTTTTTATGGATTTGTGGCATTTTACACCATTAGTGATGCACTTCCTTTATGATGTTTAGTCTCTTTTAGTCATCAAAAAATAAGTCTTATTACACTATTTTGCAAAATTTAGCATTTTGAATATATTTTTATTTCACTGATTGTTAAAAGCTATTCGAGCGACTTTAATATTATACTCTCTAACCGTATTTTATATAATGAAATATTACAATAGGATTTGTATTGTACTCCCGAACGTTTATTTCATTTTTATAATAAAGCATCCTCTGGTTAAAACGACATTAATTTTCAGACGTTTCTTCATTCTTAAAACTACATTTTAATATCCTTTGTTTATACAAGTATATTTCAGATATCGTGAATTGATCAATATAATCCAGCTTTGCTGTTCTTTAAACCATAACGATTTTCTGCCTTTCGATAGCACTTAGCATCCAGTATTTGTTTTTAGTTAATCCCTCAAAATATTGTTGTCTGTACTAGGTAACCAACAGCACTTGACTAAATTAGGCTCAACAGATTTCACATTCCAAAAAAACCAAAAAAAACAAAAACAGATACACATTACCTATCTTTTTTACTTCTCTATTTGTGATACCTTTTGTCTTTTTGATGTAATGTTAGTGATACATAAAATATTTTTTCAGAGATTAATTGGTACAAAAGTTTTCTTTTTCTTTTTTGCTCATTTTCTCCCCAGGCTTCGCATGGCCTGGTCATTAGGGCACTCGACTCGCAATCTGAGGGTCGCGAGTTCAAATCCCCGTAACCGAACATGCTCGCCTTTTCAGCCGTGGGGGCGTTATAATGTTATAGTCAATCCCACTATTTTTTAGTAAAAAGAGTAGCCCAAGTGTTGACGGTGGGTGGTGTAGGCTAGCTGCCTTTATCACTTATAAATTAGTAGCAGCAAGCGCAGGTAACCATCTTGTAGCTATGCGCAAAATTCTAGCCCAATTACTTTCTCACATAAACGAGATTAAAACCCCAAATATACGAATTATGTTATGTCTAACAAGCAAGAACAGTGGAACACTTGCTTATAACATTATCAAAATCTACACAACATACCTATGTCCTGTTAAAGAATGTTCATATCTGGCAGGGACCATCATATATCAAAACTAAACTATGCAAAATTCCCTACTCGCAACGACCTTTAAAGTATCAAAATCAACTTTATCAAATTGTTTGCATAAATACGCAAATCCACAACCTCTGTCCGACAGACTACTACATAATTCAGTAAATTATTTCGAGAAAAATTGAAACAAAACCGAACTATTAAGTGGATTAGACTACTAGTGCATACATGAGGAAAGTAGTCCTAAGTACCTCTTCCCCGATTAACTTATTAAGATCACCTACATCTAGACATCAACCTTATCAGTTTAAAGAACTAAGAGAGGATTGAAAGGATATTTATGCACAACGCTCTCATAGTAATTTAAAGCTAAATACAAATGTCAATGAATATCACTGGAACTGTTTATAATGTGCAGGATTTTAGCACAAACCAAATGAAAAGAAAGTTAATTCAACGCATTAAATACTACTGTAATTACCTACATGGACATGGCCTAGTTAAGGGTCAGAGTACGTGCCTGGAAAACTGGGCACAATCACTGACCTTCGTCTTTAATTATATTAATATTTTCCCCTTAAATCATAAAATTTAAGGACACAAAAATCGTCAAGAAAAGAGGGAGATGTTAATATTGCACCCGACTCTCCCAGGTCTTAAAATATCTTAAAAGACCTAAAACCCTATCAAGAAGAAGGAGGATTCTCACCATAAATCTAAGCTGTCCCCACGAATCAAGTGAGCCGTTTGTCCTTTGGGAAAACGCACAAATCATAAGTAATAATTATTAGCCTATGTTGGATATACAAGACTGTTTAGTGTAGGCATTATTAATTAATTAATTCTGTAAGTTAATATTTAATGACTGTTTTGTTTTTCGCAACAAGAGAGTTAAAAGTTAATCATTTTAAAGGCGATAGTTATGACAAGTTTGGTCAGGTAGCTCGGTAAGAGTCGTTCGTTGTGTTTGCAATACACTGTTGTCGAAGCTTAACTATTGCGGTTGACGTCACATTACTCGAACCTTCAGTATTTTTCTCGTTATCAGAACTGAGTATTGTTAAAACATCGCGTCTCGTACTTTGTAGAAAATTCCAAGCCTCGGTGATTAACGTATAAATATAGGCGAGCAAGCGAGTGCAAGTCAAGAGAACTAAAGAAGCAAAGTGAAGTGAAAGAAAAGTCCAGTTAGAGAAAAATTGGAAAACGTGAAGTTAGCTGGCGTGTGAGTGATTAGCCTTAACGGGTGATATTTTAAAGTGAGTTTCACAGTTTCCTAGAGATAAGGAGAATAATTTGTCTTGTCAAGGGTATTCTAAAGTAATTGAATCCATCTGTATGGAATTTGACGAAAAGAAGACAATTATTTGAAGTTCGAGATACAACTGTGGTAACCTACGAGGTAGTGTAAGTGAATTATACATAGATAAAATTGTGATAAAAGTAGAGGAAAATAGTTCATCTTGTCAATTGGATTCTAAAGTAATTGAATCAGCTTAAGTGGACTTTTGACAAAAAAAAGATAAATATTTATAGTTTGAGATACAATTGTGATATCCACAGGGTAAAGAATTTGTATACATAGTTTGACTTGTTTTGAATATATTATTTTAAAACAAGTGGAGTGTGTGCTGTCTGATTATTGTCGAATTTATAGCCAACAAGTCACAGACACCTACAGTAAAAGAATCTTCAGCCCACATAAAACTCTGACAGCCTAGTTAGCTAGTTCCTTCCGACTTTCTACTTTAAGTCGGGTTAACTTTTCACTTTTAATATAAAACACTAGAGTGTGTTGGTGTGTTGTCAGAAAAGATTACTTTTTTCTTTTTAGTTTGAATGACTCTGAAAACCAGAGCTTAAATGTTTTGTTGCTTTTAACGTTAGAAACAATTTCTTTTCTACCATGTCAAACCCAGGGCCCGGCATGGCCAGGTGGTTAAGGAACTCGACTCGGAATCAGAGGGTCGCGGGTTCGAATCCCTGTCACACCAAACATGCTCGCCCT
>NW_013666405.1:74557-76438 GCF_000517525.1 Limulus polyphemus
TAAACAAAACAAACAATGTCAAACCAGGCAGAACAGGTTAGCCTTTGCAACATTTTTCTCTTAAAGAATTATCCTGTTTTCACCAGAAACTTTTTTCTAATCCAAAACACTTGTTGTTACATAAATCCTTATTAACCTTTCAAAGCTTTCTTTCTTTAGCAGTAAGATCCTTTCATTTTAGGAACTTTTCTTCATATTTAAAACCCTGTTCACCATACCAGTCGAAATGTTTCAATTCACGAAATTTCTCCCCTTTTTAACAGTGGAATTCCTTGTTCTAGAATGTTCGCACAAAATTACATTAGGGCTATCTGTTCAAACACCTTCTTAATTTGGAACCGAAATACGAGAGAATAGGTAGCTAGTCAACAGCACTTACCCCCTCCCCCTCCCACCTCTTGTTTGAACGAATTATGAGATTCAGACATCACTCTTACAGCGCACTCACGGTATCCAACTGTAGTGCTTGTTTTTGCGATGATAGGCCACGAACCACAGACCCTGGGATACACAATTCGAACAAGCTAAGTCACTTGGCCACACTCGGTACTTTACTAATGGAACAATTAACTATGGAAATAATTTTTTTGTATTTATGTTTTTAAAAAATATCTTACTATATTTGAATAACCAATATATTACTTAAAAACATTTTTATCTTGAATTGTAAGCTTTTCAGTATTTATCATTCGAAACACCTGACTGTTTATTACAAAAGCTCTACCTTTAACGTATTCAAATTACAACTTTGCTCTTCCAAATTTATATTTAATAATTTATAAAACATTTTGTCTACAAACCTCTGATTTGGTTTAATTATAACTAATCTGTGCTTTAAGATTGTTGTTATTATTAATTTTCGTCTCTTTATAAATGTATTGTTATTAATGATTAAAAATATACTAATGGTAAACTTTGAAAGCATTTCCATATTCTAAAGTTGTTTTGTTATTAGCGCAAAGTTATATCTTGAGCAACGTGCACTTCGTCCACCGCTTTGTAGTTTTGGGAAAATTGTTCGCCGTATTCTATACATTATTCTTACTTTTTGGTTTTACAGCTTTTTTTTAATTGTTAACTCTTGTATTTGACATTCAAAATTGAAACTTGAAAGTCGTCAACTTTAAAAACTGTAACCATTCTGGCTGTGCCACCAAAAACTTCATTTGTTGTAAGACTTTGTCTTAACCAACTGTAGCTTTGATAATGCTATCAGTTAAAACTATTTTGTCTTTATTCAAAAGTTTATTGGCAACAAAGAACACTAACTATTTGTCTTTACCACTTATAAAAATATTTTTGAACAAAAACTTCATCTTGAAATGAAGTTTGAATTATTACATTGTTACCCAAGCAAAGTTTTGTTTTATTTACTTTATTAACACAAATTCTCTTTTTCTGTGTGACTGTTTCTGACGTTTGAAATTTTCTGATTTTAATATTGCAAATTATTTTTTGATGAATCTTTTCTTTTAAACTTTTAAACACTTTTAATGGCTGGAGACGGCTTGAATGGGTAATGAAGAAAAACTTTAATATAAGTTTAACATAACAGCAAATGTACAACGTTGATGTACCTGATGATGACAAAACCTTGTCGAAATACACTCTTTAAATCACAGCGATTCACAATCTCGATAACTGTGATCTCTACGAGTGCAAAACACACACTAGCTCGAAACAGAATCGTAAATTACCCAAACTCACCGTAACTGCTGTTTGCTTCTTGAATTATCAAAATATCGCTGGCTTATATTCAAAAAATTTCACGTACCCTACCAGCGCCAAACGCGCCAGCAGCGTCACGTGACTTCCACTGTCGTAACAATAGGATGTGCTAATGTAAGTTATGGAAATTCTTTAAGTAGGGAAACTTTACTT
>NW_013666405.1:76894-94219 GCF_000517525.1 Limulus polyphemus
GAATCGCTGTGATTTAAAGAGTGTATTTCGACAAGGTTTTGTCATCATCAGGTACATCAACGTTGTACATTTGCTGTTATGTTAAACTTATATTAAAGTTTTTCTTCATTACCCATTCAAGCCGTCTCCAGCCATTATTAGTCTCACAGTGGGTTCCTCGTCATCGAATTTTAAACACTTTGGTTTGACCCAACTTTGTCTATAAGATTCATCTTCTCAGTTTTTACTTACCCATCAGAACATTCATTGATAAAATTGATTATTTAATTTACTTAAGATCCGTATAACAAAATATTAGCTATTCAGTTTGTAAAACATTTTATTCAACATTTTAAAATTGGCTGTTAATTCGAGAGTATTAATCATGTCCTGTTGAAATAACATTCGTTGTGTAGAATGTTTCAAACTTTAGGACACTTGATATCTCTTGTACAAAGGAACTAGCTGGTTGATGGTCTCCTTTTTCATCATTGCTACACCTCTCAAACATATTGTGGCAGCGGCTACTACTGACTAGTCGCCTTCCCTTTTGGCCAGAAAAATTAGAGAAAGCTATACGTGAACTCCTACGAATCTCTGATCTGGCCGTTTAGTCCAGGTATACACGAGGTGTTTTCGGGCTGTAAACTCTCTTTGAAATAATATTTTTCTCAACATTTTGTGGAACTGCTGCGACGCTGCACATATAACCCATTGTTTAGCTGTGCGCTTAAAAACAAACAAAGGTACTGCGGTTTTGAATTTAGATTTTAAAATTATCACTATAATATTTTTTCTCACTTATGACTGCAGGTCTCTACAACCATGTTATAACTGTTTTTAAATGTGTTAAGATTATATTCTATCCACCGTGTCTACTGTTTTTTAATGTGTTAAGATAATATTTTCTCCACCGTGTCTGCTGTTTTTAATATGTTAAGATAATATTTTCTCCACCGTGTCTACTGTTTTTAATGTGTTAAGATAATATTCTATCCACCGTGTCTACTGTTTTTTAATGTGTTAAGATAATATTTTCTCCACCGTGTCTGCTGTTTTTAATATGTTAAGATAATATTTTCTCCACCGTGTCTACTGTTCTTAATGTGTTAAGATAATATTTTCTCCACCGTGTCTGCTTGTTTTTCAATGTGTTAAGATAATATTTTCTCCACCGTGTCTGCTGTTTTTAATATGTTAAGATAATATTTTGTCCACCGTGTATGCTGTTTTTAATGTTTTAAGATAATATTTTCTCCACCGTGTCTGCTGTTTCTAATGTGTTAAGAAAATATTTTCTTCGCCGTGTCTGCTGTTTTTTAATGTGTTAAGATAATATTTTCTCCGCCGTGTCTGCTGTTTTTAATGTTTTAAGATAATATTTTCTCCACGGCAAAATTCAAAAACATTCAAGGGCAAACTATAATCCACATACATCATTTTGTGTACCATATCCCAGGGCTGTATCGATTTGAGAAAATTTTTGTTTGCGGGATTTTATAGGAATACTATCTTGTATATGTTTCTTCAAAGATCCAAGTGGGTTGGTTTTATCAATTGCGTACAACTAAGTTATTTAACCCTTAGTTTACGACTTGTGTAAATCTGCCTACCACCCTATGCGCAAAGAATTTTTGCGGTGGACCATTCCAAATGTTGCGCGCAAAATGGCTACATCATATGGTATCAACCACAGTCGCCACGCTAACATCATATGATGTCAACCGCAGTTGATGTTTAACAGCACATTCGAAGCAAACATTTTCTACCACCTGAAATTATTCATCGTTGTTGTATATCACAAAGCTACACAAAGGGCTATCTGTGCTCTACTCACCACGGGTATCGAAACAAGGTTACTAGCGGTATAAATCCGCAGACATACCACTGTGCCAGTGGGAGGGGGGCTCATCGGACGTCATTAGGTATGTTAGTTTAATACCTTCCCCCTAAGTGTTTTGAAGAAACTGTGTAAGTGCAGAATATTAATATTTTTTCATCCTCCCGCTACCGCTTCCATTTTCTTTTAATGTTAATTTCTGTTAGTTTTTTTGAGTAAAAACTAACAGCGTGTTTTTGAGAAACGAGTCTCCTATTTACATCATCATTATATATCAAAATTTCATTATATCTTCATTTATATTGCTATTTTATGAAGGTAATCAAAGCTTTGGCTGTATTTGAATTCCTTCATTTGTTCGATTTAGTTAAGTGGTTATCGTACTACCATATGTTTTTTTTTTGTTGTTGTTGTTGCTGTTGTTGTTTTCAAATTCATACAAATTGAACTTTGCGACTTTGTGGAATCCGTGTATCTGTTTCTAGTGACAGGCTTTTCAGGTTAATTCAGCTGCAGGAAAGTTTGTTTGTTTGTTTGAAGTTAAGCACAAAGCTACACAATGGGCTATCTGTGCTCTGCCCACCACGGGTATCGAAACCCGGTTTCTAGCGTTGTAAGCCTGCAGACATACCGCTGTGCCACTGGGGGCCTGCAGGAAGGATTTAATAATATTTCTGAAATACGTTGTGTTTTCCCAACTCAGTCGCAGCCATAGTTCATCTTAACGTTGTGATGAAATTAGTCAAAGAAGAAGTAAACAGATTTTGGACTGCTGTGAATGGACGAAAACTACGAAAACATAATTTTACTCCCTTAGTACAGATTATTTTTTGAAGATTCATAATATTCTCTCTCAAAATTTACACACAATTCGTGTTAAGTAGCACTAGTTGTACTCTGAGAAGCGTTTCTTCCATCGATCCTACGAACCTCCGCTTGTCTGCGTTAGTAAACGTCTGTCACAACAAGTAATAATTTCCTTTTAATGCATTTTTCATCGATTTCCATCCTCAGCTGATTATTCATGCATCAAGACATCACACAATGGCCAAGTCTTCCACTTGTTAAGGGGCCTGTTAGGTAACTTTCGAACGATGGATTTAGACGTAATGATACGATTTTCTTGAACGACCCTTATTACTGTAGAATAAGAAGAAAAAAAAACGTTTATAGCATATTTAAATCCCCTTACCTGTAAGGTGTCAAAGCGAAAATCAAATCATATCTAGACTAGCATTAAACTTAGTAGATTTATTTTCCAAGCAATAGCGAATTTTATAGTTAATATTTAAGTTAGAGGTCCATTACAGAAAACGACATAAAAGCACATTTATTTAGAAAATACACGCCATTCTTAAACAAAGGGGAAAAAAACATGATCTAAGCCTTTCAAGATTTTTTCTAAAGTATAACTAAAAGTTTATGAAACTATCTCAACGTGAATATGTCCACTTTACTAAATACTTAATATCATTTCAAAAGCAGATCCATTAATTATTCATTATCTAACACTGTAACATCATAAAAGAATGCAATAAAATGATCTGATTAGACATTTTTCTAAATGAAAGCATCCTATGTATCAGTTCGTGTGATGCTGTGAAAGCTAAAAGATAGCTATTAAGTTTAATATTTTTAATTTAGTGTTGTTGTTTTTTCTTACTCTTAAGAGCCAACACATTGGTGTTGATTTTCGTTCTAGCACATCCTTTGTGAAAAAGACATATGGTATCAATCAAGTGTTGGTTGTGTTCTTTACTTACACTGGTTTGATAAGTTACAAAAATTGCTTTAGTTGTGAAAAAAAAGCAGTTTAAAGTGTATAGAGTCAATTCTACTACATTTAAACTTCTATCTAATACATCCCTTTTATTGTCCATAATAACTGATAATTTAATGTACTCCTATGCAGCAGCTTGTAAAGCAAGAAGGGGTCTAACTTGTAGAGTTATTCAAAATATATTTATTTTTGTGAACTCGCGCTTTTACTCATATATCACTGAAATAACTTGTATTCAATGATTAAATGCTATTATAGGGCAGTTATACTTGCTTCATTATTTGTCATAAAAATATATACACAGCAGAAGTATCACTGGAATTATCATTAAAACTTGTACAGTGAGAGAAAACCAAGAAGAAACAAATTCAGGTCACTGTAAAGACAATTAAACATTGGACTAGGGCTAAAAGATCTTATAACATTTAAAGAAAAATATTCAATTTAAATTTCCGTTAGATAAGTTGCTTTCATAACTACCATTTTAGCTGTCACTTACATAAGAATAATTTATGCATTTCTTTTAACTATAGACTCGTAAACAGTATTCTACTACGTAAGTACGGATGGAAAAAGGGATAATATTTTTACTTACTAAAAATATTTCATGCATGAATGCATAGGTTACAGTGAATGACTCATAGGCAATGTGTCTCATACATGCAGATGAAATGTGGTACCTGAAAAACACTTGGTCTAGATAGTCACCTAATATATACAACACGTCACATACATACAGATGAAACGTGGTACCTGAAAAACACTTGGTCTAGCTAGTCACCTAATATATACAACACGTCACATACGTACAGATGAAACGTGGTACCTGAAAAACACTTGGTCTAGATAGTCACCTAATATATACAACACGTCACATACATACAGATGAAACGTGGTACCTGAAAAACACTTGGTCTTGCTAGTCACCTATATATATAACACGTCACATATATACAGATGAAACGTGGTACCTGAAAAACACTTGGTCTTGCTAGTCACCTATATATACATATACAACACGTCACATACGTACAGACGAAATGTGGTATTTTGTTCACCCACCTAACAAGTCTTCATACATTAAATCATTTATTTCAAATTATGACTCATAAGGTGCGTCATTGGATACGGATGAAATATGGTTTCATAAGTTTACTCATAAAACAACATTTCGTGCTTCATAACATATGATCCAACAAGTTATTCGTATATACAACGTGTCACATATATATACAAATGAAAAATGGTGTCACATACTGAAAGCCACAGTGTATTTATGTGTGAGTTTGTACCTGGCCATAAAAATACATTATCTAACATAAGTGGTATTATCATTTTACAATAAATTATTCCTAGCATGTAGTCCATGACAGATACCGAAAAACGAATCACATGAGACAACTCGCCATCTCCGTATGCTGAGAGAATCTCAATAAAAATCCTACGACGTGAAAAAAAGGTAAAGAGAAACTTTGAAAGTTCTAACTCCATCAATGATAATGAACTCAGCAAATATCGTGCTACCGAGATTTCAAGATTTTTTCTCACTTTTGCAGTTTCTGGATCAGAGGACATTTAT
Source organism: Limulus polyphemus (assembly GCF_000517525.1). Classification (NCBI taxonomy): domain Eukaryota; kingdom Metazoa; phylum Arthropoda; class Merostomata; order Xiphosura; family Limulidae; genus Limulus; species Limulus polyphemus. The sequence goes on from NW_013666405.1 coordinate 82,073, forward strand.
TTTCCTGAATCTGGATATTTCGATAAAAATTATATTTGTCGTTTTTCTTTCACAGGTATTCCTCTTCTTTTCATTAGTTTATCCTTTGCATGGATAATTAAGATTAAAAAAATAAAAAATAATATTATTATGAGTATAGTATATTCAACTAAATCATATAATTCTTACTGTTTGGACACATCGTTTCACAATTCCGTATTTCTATTACACCTTGATTTGTTTTGCCGTGTTAATATAACAGAACAAACCAAAATAAAAATATATTAATTCAATATGACGAAACAAACGAAGATATTGTAGATTAAACTAACATATCTTCATTTCTGTTTGTTCCATCATGCATATCTTGGCTAGTATTGACATACTGGTTCATCATACTGTGTTTTACCATGCTAACCTATCATATCTTGGTTAGTTTCACTGAACTATCCCAACTTATTCGATGACGAGGAACCCACTTTGAGACTAATAATGGCTGGAGACGGCTTGAATGGGTAATGAAGAAAAAACAAAACCTTGTCGAAACGTTGTACATTTGCTGTTATATTAAAGTTTTTCTTCATTACCCGTTCAAGCCGTCTCCAGCCATTATTATCCCAACTCATATTGATTTGTTTGGCCACTTAACTGATCAAATCTTGGTATATTTCGCCATATTAAATTTCCAGACATTAACTCATGGTTAACATGCCGATCTGTGAATCCGAGGGTCTATGATTCGAGTCCAATTGCCGCAAAATCGCCCTTCTCATGTTGGGGCCGTGGGTGTATGATGTTCACTTGCCCCCTTCTTTTAAGACAATAAGTTAAAGATTAGGAACTGTTGCCAGTACAGATAGTCATTACGTAACTTTGAGCGAATATCCAAAACAAGCTACATTAATCTATCATCTCTTGTTTATTTCCCCCCATGTCAATCTCTTTGTTATAACTTTAGTCTTCTGTTTCTATTTTTCTTGTATTCTTCCAGATTTTTCCAGTTCATTTATACGAATTGTCTCCATATTGCCTTGTTCTAGTATTGGGAACAAACATTGTTTATATTTATCTTGTTCGTGAATATTTCTGTAGGTATATATTCTAGCTATGTCTTGCCACGAAGTTTTACTATTTTTATACATATACATTCTGTTTTAGCTGTTCTAGCACTGTTAGTCTTTTTGTGAGTATACACTCTTGCTGTAGTTGTCCTGATACACGTATTAATCCTGAAGGTACGCACTATCTTTGTTTTCCCCTATACGTGTAATATTTTTGTGGATATTGTCTTCAGGTTCTGTCTTCTTGTGTACATGGACTGTCAAAGTGATGTCTTACCCGTACGTTTGTAGACAAACACTCTAGCAAAGTATTGTCACGTCTGCTACTACATATACACTTTAGTTGTATGTAGTCTGTATTTGTTCCGTTCTGGTAAATATAAATCTGTCCTGTTCGTGTATACTCATCTCGTAAGTATATGTATATACTTATGCTTTGTCTCGCTCTGTACATGTGCTGTTTTTCATAAATATACACTCTCACTTTGTCCTGTCCTATTTCTTTACTGTTCTTGTGGGTAAGTTCAACTATATACAATTTTTCTTATAAAACTTAATATTTTCAAATTTGTTTGCCTTGTTATGCCCTCTGAATGTCTTAACTGGACTTGTCGATATCCTTGTCATTCTTTTCGGGGTATGAAATTTTTACTAACTTTCTTTATGCACTGTTTCTTACATTTAAATATATTCCATCACGTTACACTAACAAATGTTTTTATTATGCTATTTATTTCACTTCTTTATCACGAAGTTTCTCGATCTTATTTTGAAGGTGTCTTGGGTACGTCAGAAGGACCTTCACATACTGACCGTTGGCCGATATACATACACTAGTGACCAAAGGTTCACTTCTCTCCACCTGGATGACTCAGACGATTGGACTCTCAAGATTCAATATACCCAAAAAAATGATGAAGGAATTTTTGAATGTCAAGTCAGCTCTGAACCGAAAATAAGTCTTCCTATACTACTAAATGTTGTGGGTAAGTTTAATGCTGCTAGATAATTTACCTCTTGCATTCCGTTTAAGTCTTTTAATAACAATAATTATTGTTTTTAAAGGAAAATAATGTCTATTGTAATCATTCTAGTTATGTAACAAAAACATTGGTTCTAACAAAATATCCTTAAAATTAAATGTATCCCTTTATCAATTAAATGATCGTCTTACACAAGATCTATTGATTCTATATGATGTTAGTACGTAGATTAATCACAGTATGAGAACGATTTTTATAAACTAAAGCGAGCCGTGGCGCGACTGGGAAAATGTTTAGTACCAATATGTTTGATTCAAAGCGAATTTCCAACCCTCTGATAGCGTAATGCCACCTAGAATTGTTCGAGGTTAGGTCAAAGTCCTTTCTTTCCAAGGTTTCAAAGGACGCCTATCTTTAACATAGTGAACGGCATCGGTAAAGGTAGATCAGCCCGTTCAATTGAATAGGTAAAACCATCTAAATAGTATTCAACCACATATAAAACTGTTGGTACCACTCCACAGACTGATATTCCAGGATTCCACGTCGTATAAATCTGAATGCGGTTGCTAACAAGTCGCACATTTCTCAATCAAAGAGTTAATTCATATAAATATTTTCGTTCTATAGAGGCACACAACCAAGAGTACGCAATTATTCCCCATTCATTCACATTTTCCAGACAAATATAACTGTAAGAAGAATACCTTGTACGTAAGAGCTTGGTGGTTTTTTCTTTGTTTCTTTTTTTTTTTGTGTAACAGTGGAAGAAGTATAGGTGTACTTTAACGATTGCGACAAGAATCGAATTTTGGTAACTGCCACAAGGTGATAAGAATTTTCCAACATGATACAGAGAATGTAAAGTTTTCTATCTAGTTTTACGATTGTGCATGTTTCTCATATAATGAGAAGTTTAAACTTCATAAAATGCAAACAGTAAAGTAAAGGTGAACTCTGGATACTATCAACAAAAACATACTGACCAATTATTTGAGATAAGGCAGATTTAGCTACAACAGTATAAAGCGTCAAGCCAGACTGCAGCGTTTGTACGAATCATGAAGAATGAGCCAATGTTCGTGCGACATACCTGTGAAGGTATCTGACTGCGCACTTTTGTGCATTTCATTTGTTTAAACATGCAATAAATGGTTGTAGAAAGTGTGTCTAGATTTAGCAGTCTTTCATATAAGCTGAACATGTAACAGTGGAAGTTGCAGTGTGCGTAACTATGGTCATATCAGTCTGTGGGGAAAGTATCTTCTAGGAAAACACTTGTTTTTTCTTAATATCATTTCACGGTTAAGTAAACTTACTTTTACATTAAAAGATTTAATAAAGGAAGTTTTAACTTTTTTTTTACATTTCCGATTCAGTAGTTAACATGGTTGTGATTTTTTTTCAGTAAAAAAACAAAATGTTATTGAGCGTTTGCTTCGGTGTATGTTTGCGAGTGAAAAAAATTTGCTCAGAAACTTAATTGGATCAGATCTGTAAAAATAAAAATTGAGTGGGCTAAAGAATCAAATCGATCTGGTTTCGTTTTGATCGCAGTTCAAAATCTTTCTAGCTTATCATCAAAGCTATTATATTATAATCTTATACGACCTTTGATTTTAAAAGGTCAAGCTCATGTAAGATAGGGGTCATGTCTTTCTGTTTGTTCATTGCTCTTTGATGTGTTTTTATCTTAAGCAGAATCAAATCCTTTTTATAAACTTCTGTTTGGTTTATGTTGATATATAATGTTGCTGATGTAAAGTCACTCACGTTACTAAGTCAGATATATTTGTAATATTACAATTTATATATATAAATTTCAAAACTTGATATTTATCTCTTAACTATTTCTTGGCTGCTGATAACTTTCGCCCACTTACACTTGATTACGTTAAGTTTATATGTTGCGTGTTATTACTACATACATACATATATGTGTGTGTGCGTATATATATATATATATATACTATATACTATATTTCTTACTTAACAACTTGTAACTTACAACTCAACATGAATTATAAACTAAAGTGAACTAAACACAAAGAAATCTAAGTTATGGCTATTTTCATTATATATAAGGACCGTGCTTATGTGACAAATTTTTTCATCAGAGGTCTATGATCCTCCCTGTTCTTCCCTTAACACGACCTTACATTTGAATTATTATTGCTTCCTTCAAAACTGCTGTTCTTGTTTTTTCAGTAGCGATATTTTCACGTGCTCATATAAATAACTTATGACTGTAATTTATCCTAAGAACATTTAATTTGCAGATGAATGAACTTCGCCTTATGAAAAGGTCATCGTAATGTGTTGAAAAGTTTCAAAAATGAATCGTTACCACAGAGTTATTGTAATGTATATTCTGTTCGACGTTTTATTAATTTCTTAGCAAAAGTTGTTCTCTCGTGATAAACCTTGAATTAAAATTGTGTTTCAGATGAGCTTCGTGACTTCAAGATATGTGTTTAACACTACGTTAAATTTATTTGTAATAGAAAAACTTGTTTAAAAATTACACAAAACTAACATTGATTGCTGAATTGTTTGTATTTTGATGAAATGCTCTCGTTCTGACAGTAAGTGGGAAAATATATCATGTCGAGGCTAAGTATTTTATCCTAGAAATAACATGTCATTGTAGCTTGTGTAAAGAACCACTTGTGTTCGCTGAGACACGTTCATCGTCCCTATAACCTCCTTTTTATGATCAGTGGTTTCAGTTTCGAACCGCAAGAAATGATGCCTCTTGTAGTGATGTTACTGAGACCTAGCCTACAGAGTTCGTGTTCCTTTACAACACTCTTTGTTTTGGAAAATAACAACTTCTAATAAATCTCATAAATATTGAACATTTAATGGCAGACCTTAAAAAGAAAGGTTTTAGTTTTAGAGTTATATACAGAGATACAGGAAATAACTTATTTTATAAGAAGAATTTAAATAAGCATGTAATTAGGTGGGAACCCTAAGTGATGTAAGTAATACACTTTTTAAACCACAAGTATTTGTTATTGCAAAACAAAGATATTTTGTCACATATTTCAATCACATTTGTTTGGATCATCACTAGGCGCATTGGGAATTTTAATGTTCGCTTAAGCCAGTAGGAGTGCAGACAGATTAACCACAATATTTATGATAAATGTGCACATCTTTCTTTGTTTTACGATAAGTAACGAGGTTTGTGGTGTCTCCCTTCTTTCAATAAGCTTTATGTTGTGCTATGCAGCCGAACATCGTAGAAAAATGAATTAAATAACTAAACGTTTGAACATAGAAGAAGAAATTTTACCCAAACTTAATGAGCGGACACTACACCTTCTCTTGACAAACAACTTAATGAGCGACACTACACCTTCTCTTGACAAACAACTTAATGAGCGACACTACACCTTCTCTTGACAAACAACTTAATGAGCGACACTACACCTTCTCTTGACAAACAGCAGATTGTAATTCATACTCATTTGTTTTTTCTTGGGATCATTGCTATGTTTTAAATCCATTTTTTTTTTCGATTTTTTTGCCACTTAAAACACTTATCGCTACAACAGCAAGATATAATCACTCTCTTGTCTGCAGGTAATTTGGTAAAAATAGATTATTAATTGAACCCCAATATGATTTACACCATTGTTCTTGGAAAAATAACAACCACTAGACTTAACATCTCAGTATAGGTTTAAGTTTTGAAAGCCAGGTTTTTAGGATTATCAGTCAACAGACTTACTGCTGAACCATGGGGGTAGAGGGCTGGAATATAGGAAGCGTAAATTTCTAATGGCCATGAGTACAAATGTAATCGAGCTAAAATTTAGTAAAAGCATATTAATTTTCCGCCAAATTTAATATCGGTGATATTATGTTCTTATGCGAAAGTCACTTCGTTTGAACTTATTTTATATCTGTCCAAATCAATTTCTTGTTCTAATTTAAAGCCTTACACATCTTGTTGATGGATCTCATTTGTAGAAGGTACATCAAATACTTCAAAATACTGGGTATATAAACACTGGGTATTTTAATATAATTTTTTTCTGAATGCTACTTGATAAACCGTGTTATTATCTTTAACAAACATTACAGTATTGCTTTGACAAATAATAAAAACCTTTCTTTCCATTCTGAGTAGAATCTTTCACTAATAGCAGAAATGAAATTGTATGGATGGTGTAAAAAATAGTTCTCGTCGCACAAAAGAGAACAAATTAGATAAAAACAAACAGTAATCTTAGTTTTTTTAAAGAGAATCGTGTGACAAATAATGGCAGCTTGATATATACTATAGTGATTAGACTATTAGAATGTGTTTGTTGTTAAGCACAAAGCTACACAATAGGCTATCTGTGCTGTGTGCACTACAGGTATCGAAACCAGGTTTTTAGCATTATCAGCCAACAGACTTACCGCTGGAGGGGCTGGAACATAGGAAGCGTAAATTTTTAAGTGTGAGTACAAAGCTTTTTTTTAAATGAAATTATGCATCCAACATCATTAGCATATAATAAAACACTGTTGGAAGCATCTTTAAATTTACTCATTTTAATTCATATCAATAGATTTTAGTTTTCTCATAGAAAAGTTCGTTCAAATAATGACCTTGCTGTTAGAGTCAAGCAACGTAATACATCAAATGACAAGCCACCATTTGATTGTGATTTAATAATGTAAAAGTGTTTTAGGGATAGGTGTGTTAACTTTCACAGAATATTAATGGAATTAAATCCAAATTTTAATGTGACCTGTAATAAAAGATCCTATGCAACCTTCTGACCTATATGAATTAAAATCCTACAACTTTCATAACTGTAACATGGGACAAGCGTGGCTTACGAGTTAGCGCTCGATAGGTGCTACTGACTAGCTGCCTTCCCTCTAAGCTCAAAATTAGGTTAGTGCAAATAGCACTTGTGTAACCTTTCACAAATATCCAAAACAAAACAAACTTAATCGCCACTAGCTGATACAACATAACTCATATATGCAAAGATTAAACGTATCTTCAACGTTGCTATGAGATAAATGGATGTCTGTTTTAATTTAAGGATTCTATGCTACAATTAGAATATCAGTTTCATTGTCAAAAAACCAATATGACGTTTGTAAAAAAAAGTAGATAGCGTAGTGCTTTAACACATCGTCATAAGATGCACTACGTAGGGCTTTAACACATCGTCTTAGCTCTTAAGATGCACCATGTTGTGCTTTAACACATCGTCATAAGATGCACTACGTAGGGCTTTAACACATCGTCTTAGCTCTTAAGATGCACCACGTAGGGCTTTAACACATCGTCTTAGCTCTTAAGATGCACTATGTAGTGCTTTAACACATCGTCTTAGCTCTTAAGATGCACTACGTTGTGCTTTAACACATCGTCTTAAGATGCACTACGTAGGGCTTTAACACATCGTCATAGCTCTTAAGATGCACTATGTAGTGCTTTAACACATCGTCATAGCTCTTAAGATGCACTATGTAGTGCTTTAACACATCGTCATAGCTCTTAAGATGCACTACGTAGGGCTTTAACACATCGTCTTAGCTCTTAAGATGCACCACGTAGGGCTTTAACACATCGTCTTAGCTCTTAAGATGCACTACGTAGTGCTTTAACACATCGTCATAAGATGCACTACGTTGTGCTTTAACACATCGTCTTAAGATGCACTACGTAGGGCTTTAACACATCGTCTTAAGATGCACTACGTAGGGCTTTAACACATCGTCATAGCTCTTAAGATGCACTACGTTGTGCTTTAACACATCGTCTTAGCTCTTAAGATGCACTACGTTATGCTTTAACACATCGTCTTAGCTCTTAAGATGCACTACGTTGTGCTTTAACACATCGTCTTAAGATGCACTACGTAGGGCTTTAACACATCGTCTTAAGATGCACTACGTAGTGCTTTAACACATCGTCTTATTGCGTTGAATATTGTAAAAGTATTGAAGTAATTGCCCTCAGAGGTAAGCCTGCTGACTTTATAACGCTAAAAGTTGAGTTTTGATACTCATGTTTTGCATATCACAGACAAACCCATTTTGTAGCTCTATGCTCAACCAAAAACAAACAATTAAAGAAATATTCATACATTGGTTATCAAAATACATTTGAATACTATTTGATTTCTTATCGAAAGTGTGTAGCCATTAAACATTTTATGTTTACCTACTTTACAGAAGACTAGCGAACCCGTTGGCCTATTTACAGGACCGATATAATGCAAATTTAATGCTTGAACTACTATTTTACAATTTTTCAGTTTAATGATCATTGCTGCTATAATGCAAGCTTAATTTCTTTAACCAAGTTACGAACGGGAATCCCGTAAAAGTGTTTTCGCGAAATACCCAGGTTCCCTAACGGGTTGGGTGAAAAGTTTTTCCTTTGTACAAACCCCGGAGCTGAGACGATTCGTTTGGTACCATTTAGAAGTTGATGAGTGTAGCAGTTTAGGAGAAGGGTTTTTCGGATAATCCCACGGCTCCCCAGAGGGTAGGGTGAAAAATATTACCTCTGTGCAAACAGTCCCGAGAAGATTCGTTTGGTACCATTTAGAGGTCAGCGGTTTAAGACAGGCATACAGACACTGAATCTTATTAAATATATATATATTTTGTCGAATTTTGCTATATTGCATCACTCTCGAAACTTATTATGAGTATCTATTATTTCAAATAGGAAAATCAGTGTTATTGCGACTAGTGAAATATTTTAATATAAAAATAGAAATTAATATTATTAATTAATATTATGTATGTAACAGATGTTAAAGAAGTTTAAGGACAAAAGTATTAAGAACAGTTGGGTTTATTTCCAGCTAACAAAATAAATCATTTGTTGGTCATGCCAAAATGTGTATTATTCATAATTGATTAAAAATTTCAAAACGAAATTTATGTAAATATTTTTTTACTATAAGAGCGTTTTCCGATTTAATTCACTCATATATTAAGCACTTGGAAATAAATTAATGGTTATTGTTCAATTAAGGTTGAAAAACTATCAATAAAGCACTTCAGACTGGCTTAAAATTGAGATATAGACCGAAGTATGCAAAAACCTATTGAAAAGACTTACTTTGTATAAAACTTGAGTATTGAGTTGAGAGCGACCCAACTGAAGTGCTTTTCTTTTAACAGATCTTTAAGTGAATTAACTTATTTTAAAGCTTTAAAAATGGTGTTCATTTTAGTAAATATTGAAGGCTTTGCAAGATTTTCAATAAACTGCTAAGAATCTCCCTCAATTTTCTAGGCTTATTTTATTTTTATTTCAATTCCAAGACATTTAACATATTGTTAAGATAGGAGCGTTAATATAAGCTCCTTCATGTGAGTGTGTAGTTTAGCATATATAAAAAGCAAACGTTTGGAACTAAGAAATCATTTTCTTGTGAAGATAATCAAATACCGTCGATAGCTGTCGATAAGTGAACAATTACTTACGATTTTACAACCTCATTATACGAAACAATTATAAAATGTTGTTTTGTTTACAGATTCACATCAACTAAAGTCATGGTTTTCTGGTTTCGTTTAAGTTATTTATGTTTGCCTGTAGCGAAACAAAAAATAGACTAAGTTTCTACTCACTTCGCCCAGTTAAAGTATTATCTCTGTTTTGCGTAGCATCTTTAAGAGTTTAAAACCGGAAACAGACATCCATCTTGAGCCCAAAATTTCCACTAGCTTTATAAATTCGATCAGTCTGATAGAAAAGTAATATAACATTTGTGTAAACATATTGCCGTTCCAATTTGGTTGAAATCTGCGTTGGAAGCCATTTTCATTTTATAGAAAGTCACACACATACAAGGTTTGAAAAACTTGAATTTTCGTGTAAATACGTATGAAATTATCATAAGGATACATATAAACAAATCAAACTAATTTTTAGTATGCAGCATAGCGAGTCAAAAGCGAATAAAAATAATACTTTCAGCTCATTTTAGTGGATTTAAAAGCTTTTAATTTAATACATTAGAACGGAAAAATAGTAAAGGGTCAGACATAAGTCTAAAGGTTTATAACACTAAAAACTGGGTTGCGATACCTTTGATGGACACAGCACAGATATCCCATTGTGTAGCTTTGTGCTTAACAACAACCAAACAGAAAGTGTAAAATAATGACAATTTATGTTCAAGGCAAATTATCATGACACGCCTTGCATAGCAAATTGATATCTCACAAATTACTGGGTTTTTAACAATAATTTTTAGGATGATTGATAAATTCCTAGTTGTGTACGAGGATTAATGAGATTCATCTGTACCTAACACCAACCTCACTCATGAAGCTGTCTGTAAAACCCTCGTGAAGAAATTCTAATCCTGATAATTTTTAAGTCATTTCTCATTGGGCAACTGTTCACTTTAGGTTGTGACTCTTCTGCACCCCAACTATTTTGGATAAGGGTATGCTGCAGTTCCTGCATAGTCCATCCATTCGACTACGTCCTGTTCATGATAAAAAAAACAGATGATCATCAACCAAAATGAAGTTTGGTCCAGTTGCATCAGCGTTACATCTTACTATCAGATGGAGGACAGTGCATTATTTCCCATAATGCGAACTAGGCAGCTGCCTAAGGTTCCGAGCCTGTGAAGCGTGGATTGACAATTTTTTACAAATGTGTTGAGAGATTCAGTCGAAAATAAATTTCATATAAAGGTTTTATTAATTTTGTGACTCCAGGCAGTTGCCTACCTCGTATACCTGCTACATTCATGCATTAGGATGCACGTATATTAATACAGTTAATAAAAAACATATCTAGTAAATGCAAAATGATGTAGGGATAGCAGTGCCAAAAATAATGCAAACAATAATATAGGAATGATACAGCTAAACATAGATCATCACTACATGACTTTCAATACTAAATTTAATGTTACACTGTAAAATGCAAGAATACAAAATGGTTACATGGTCGGTCAAATCGGCCGACCTCGAAGCGAGAGTCTGTAATAGTCTGTAATAATCAAGACATGTTTTGACTCAACTTGATTTTTTTTGTGTGTGATCATGATATTATGACAAAGAAACTGCATATAAATAGTCAGAAATATATAACTTTCAGCTTCTCAAACTACAAATCCCTATTTTGACTCCACGAAAATTTATAAGTACTCTAGACATAGAGTCAAAATATACTATTTACAGCCTAGTTTGTTTACTGTTTTAGATTCTCTAGTTGTAGACTTCAAAATATAAACTTTGTATTTTGCTTCAACTTGTTTCTATACGTTTTTTACAATTCCTATTCCCATTTTTAAATTTGCAATTTTTGATTATCTTTTTTCTTAATATTTTTATGTCCATTTACAGAGAATAAATTTTAACCTACATACGTGCATATGCATTCAGTTGAATGTTACAATTACTGCTGCATTGGCTTTTTTTCCACCCAATTATTATTTACTGAGCCTATTTTCACTCCACCAAATGTAATGCCAGATAGCAGCATGGAGCCAAAATAGGGTTTTTTTAGTTTGAGTAAATTATGTTTAAAGTACCTCCAGCCCTGATTCCTTACTTTTTGCGATCCCTATTTGCAGGTTCTTGGATTCCCAATTTTTTAATTATCTTCTATATAATACAGGGGTTGGCTCCCAAAAGACACCGATTGTATACCGTACAAAGCATTGAATATTCTACAAGTTGGCTGGTAATTCCTGTTTCATCGTGTACTTAAGCTTTTGTTTGTTTGTTTAAAGTTAAGCACAAAGCTATACAATGGGCTATCTGTGCTCTACCCACCACGGGTATCGAAACCAGGTTTCTAGCACTGTAAGTCCGCAGACATACCACTGTGCCACTGGGGGGGGGGCGTACTTAAGCTTTTTTAAAGGAATACCAGGTTTTTGTAAAAAAAACTACCTTCAAGGGGTAATGATAACATCGTTTACACTAGAATTATGATTGCTATTTTTAATTACAACTAGTTATTACGACCAAGCGGTGACATCCGTGCAATGCCTAGAAACACAAATTGGATTTAGGTTTAAACTAACATTAATGATAAAGTAGTTGTAGAGTTATCTCGACTGAAACAAAAAGAAGAAAGATAAAAAATTTGTTGGGTTGATCATTTTCTGGTTTGG
>NW_013666405.1:94312-97242 GCF_000517525.1 Limulus polyphemus
TTGTTGGGTTGATCATTTTCTGGTTTGGTGCCACAGCGATGGTTTCTTGCCTTGTTTTTGGGCTTGTTGGGTGGGGAAAGAAATAACAGTGAGTGACAATAAGTTTTTAAAGTAAAATTCTCTGTAATTATTGTTCTTTTAGCGTGCATATTTGAATTATGCCTATTTAGTACCTCAGCCATCCCTACATATAGAATCTACTGACTATGTTATATAGGAAGTTCATTGGAAATATTTCGACGAACATATAGTAGGAGTTGCAATCTCGAAGCGTTTTCTGAATTGTGGGATTTCGGATTTCATTGTCACGGATCCCGGGATTTTTGTCTTAATCAAAAGTAATTAAACTATCTGTATTCCTTATCTAACTTACTTGATTAAATATATTGCGAACACAGGAAATTGTTAAAGCTCTAAGCATTTGCATGAACAGCTTTGCAACTCAAACTGTTATCCTACCTAATGAACGCCACCTCCCGTTGGTCAGCGGTAAGTTTATGAACTTGCAATGCTAAAATCCGGAGTTCGATTCCTGCGGTGGACAATGCGCAGATAGCTCACTGTGTAGTTTTGGGCTAAAAACAAACCTCATGAACGTTTGAATCGGATCCCTTTTGTATGTGCGTCTGACTATGTCACTAATTCGGCAAGAAGGCTCGTCAGTATCCAGGGTGTAAGCAAAAAAACTTGAATACAGGCAGCTTTCTATTAGATTTAAAGACACTTAATGAAAAAACCGCATTGGTTATCACGTTCATGCAATTTGGTTAAGTACCTCAAGTATAAGTATAAAAGGAAAAATTCAGAGGTATCAATGATACACCTCCAGTCCGGAAAGGGTTCGTGTAATTTCGAGATTCTCTATAGATATCAACAAAGTTTGAAATTTGTCGATACGAACTCAGCAATTAAAAGTCCTCCAAATACGTGTGAAACATTTTTAGATAAATGGTAAAACAAACTACAGGAATAATTCAATCTTTATTTACTGTACAGTCCCCTGATTGCTCAGCGGTAAGCTTAAGGACTTATAACACTAAAATTCAAGTTTGATCCCTGCGGTGAACACAGCTCATATAGACCATTGTGCAGGTTTCTCCTAAACGATAAAGAGGAGAAAGCACTTGCGTTTAAAATTAAAATAAGGTTGTGATATTACGTCACAATAACAAACATTTTGAAGCACAGCTCAAAATTATTAATTTTAAAGCTGTGTGGTGACTTCGAGGAAGCCTTTCTTTATTTAAATATTAATTCTAAAGTTGTGTGGTGACATCGAGGAAGCCTTTCTTTATTTTTTTCATAGAAGAAGCTTTTAAGTTAAAACAAAAAATGCTCTAAATTATTGAAGTAAATAATAGATACGAATAATCAAGGTACTTTAGGAAAAGTAGAGTGCAAAACTGTTGAACACCTGTTATTCAATGATATTATGTGGAAATGTACTAAAGAACTTTAACACAGATGTTGATGTAATAGGGGCTTATGTCATACAAATAGCTCGCTATTGAAGTAAAACTAGTGTTGCTATTCATAGCTATTCTTACCTTACGCATGGTCTGGTGGTTAGGGCGCTCAACTGGTAATCTGCGGGTCGCGGGTTCGAATCTCCGTCACCAAACAGTTGTGGGTACGTTATAGCGTAACGATCGATTCCACTATTCGTTGGTAAAAGGGTTGCTCAAGAGCTGGCGGTGGGTGCTGTTGACTAGCTGCCTTTCCTGTAGTCTATCACTGCTAAATTAGGGACGACTAGTAAAGATAGCTTTCAAAATCAATTGCTTTGCGAGAAATTCAAAAGAAAATTTACTTTACAAACTGTTATGCTTATACGTTTTGATTCAGAAAGTTTGTGATTTTTCTTGCTAAGAGTTTTTTGCAGATTTGTATTTATCGCGAAAAGATCTTTATGATGAAAATATATAAAATGTTATCAGATGAGATTGTGGAAATATATGTACGTATTTAAAAACTAACTAATATTAGTTATGTTTTTCCACAGTTGCAAGAGCCACTATCCCAGAAGGCCCCAGTATTTACGTGCATAGTGGAAGCACTATTAACCTGACATGTATCATAAGCGACAGCAGCGCCCCTCCAGTATATGTGTTCTGGTATCATAACGGTAGGGTGATCAATTATGACTCTGTGAGGGGTGTACAAGTTAAAACCGAGACTGGACCAACCACCGTTAGCAAACTAAAGATAGAGAACATCAAGACTACCGACTCTGGTGATTATAGCTGCACGCCATCTTATGCTGACCCCGCAAATATCACTGTTCTTGTGATAAATGGTGAGTACAGTATATGTAGAAGTTTCTTACTGTTTCGACAGCGGAAGTCGCGTTACGCTGGGAGCATACGCGCTGGAGTTTCTCGAATTATCGAGGAACGCCGCGAATGTCCGAGTGTTTCCTAGACGCCCTCTTTTTTAGTATATAAGCCTGGCGAGATAAACCAGCGGCAATGAAGAGATAGATAATTGAGTCAAGCGAACAGTAAGTACCATAAGTAAAGTGTGTGAATCACTGTGATTTATAGCGTGTGTAATAAATGTGGTTAAGTTCAAATTGACTGTGGAAATTTTGTGTATTACTAAAAGTTGTATACAGAAAGAATAAATTGGTTTAGTCTAGAAAGAACTGGTATCACTGAAGTTCCTCGGAAATAATTGCTACCAGAAATTAAAAAACAAACATATGTGCAACAAATTGGTGTCAGAGAGTGGGACCGAAAAAGGAAAAAAAAGAAGATGGAAACTAGAAGTGGCAAATCAAACTACAGCTTAGAGGATTTGATGGCAGCAATACAAGAACAGACAAAATAAACAAGAAGAAAGACAACTGCAGTGGCAAGAAAACCTGCAACAGTAGCAGCTTGAACAGCAAAATAAACAAGAAGAAAGACAACTGCAGTGGCAAGAAAACC
>NW_013666405.1:98137-113961 GCF_000517525.1 Limulus polyphemus
CAACGTTGATGTACCTGATGATGACAAAACCTTGTCGAAACGTTGTACATTTACTGTTATGTTAAACTTATATTAAAGTTTTTCTTCATTAACCATTCAAGCCGTCTCCAACCATTATTAGTCTCAAAGTGGGTTCCTCGTCATCGAATTTGAAGTACCTAACAATTCAGTTTACGTGACTGGCAACTTGTGTTATGACCCAACCTTTTAACAACTGCTTCACATGAATAAGCCACTTAATCTGTTACAATATAGTGAAATAAATCATGGTTATCACTTCTTAATGTCATGTCTTATGTACCTTGTGCTCTTTTCATTTGTTTTTAAATATGTATGATAACTACTGAAAAGGAAACTTTGGAACATTCGAACCAGAGTAATCAATTTAGGAACTGTTTGCTGTCTAAATAATGTATTGTTATCTTGTACAACGATATTAATACTAATGTTTTTCGCGCTTGCTTATATAATTTTGTTGTTGCTGATAACGGTAATTTTTCAACTGACCGAAAACTAAACTAGCTGAAGGAAATTTCTTTATTTTGCTAACAACATATCCAAGTCGCATTGAAAAGAAATAACAGTGGCTCGGCAAGTCTGATAGATAATAACGCTAAAAAATCAGGTTTCAATGCCCGCGGTGGGCAGAGCACGATAGCCCGTTGTGTTAATTTGTGCTTAAGAACAACCTAAAAGGAAAACAATTATCTTTCAAGTTTCAATAACAAAAAAAAAATAATTTTTCAAATTAGAATTCTTTAAATATTTACCTAGAAAGGAGATAGAAGTAAAAGAATTGTGTATATTTTCATTTTCTTGTGAAGTGTGCTGCATGCACAGCTTAACGTAAAGCATTAACAAGGAAACCAGACGACTGGCAAGCGGATAGTAACTACAAGTTCAACAAAACCGAAAAGTAAACTAGCTTAAACGAGAGAATCTTTATGTAAATGAATCGTTTGCATCTTTTACACTGGCATTCCAAGTTAAGAATGGAAAAATATCATTTGCATGACTAAACTCTTAAGTTCTGTAATGAGAAAGTTCTTTTCCATTCACATGTTTAGTATAATGAAACACAGTTTTCTGTGCTATATCGCATAATTGTGTCTGCCATGGTTACAAAAGTATAAAAAAGTAAAAGCTGAACATAAGCTAGAGAAATAATCTACTTGAGCCTTACAGTATTTACAGTTCAACGATATCTTATTATCGATCAAGTTCAGCAATATATCATCTGAAATGGCAATGTTAGAGACAATTTTCTTTGATTTATGGCATGGTTGTTCTGTAAATGTTTCATCACAACTGTATTAAAAATAAACCTTCCCAACTTCGCAGTTTGTATGAACCGTTAATTATCTCAAAGTATTCTCGTAATTAAACATAAGTAAAAATATTACCGGATACTGAAACTGGGGAATTAAATTAATGTTGTAGCATGAACGCAATTGCTGTCCTAACGTCAAGTTACTCTAAGCTTATAATTCTTACTAGTTTAAAGAAATTATTTCCACTATAAAATAATTTCGATGTTCATGTTTTTAACGCACAGGTACATAATAAGGTACCAGCGCTCTGTCCACCATGTACAATCGAACCCAGGATTTTAGGATTGTATGTCCTGAAATTTACCACTAGCCTACCGGGGTGCAGTTAAAGATCTTTATCATTATTAATGTGACGTAGACTTACGTATTATATACATAACAACAGGTTATGCTTGTGTAACATATTTATTTCCAATTTTATATAATTCCTGCAATGTTAATATGCAGCATTGTTCAGTTTTTTTTCTTAATGAACAATTTCTTTGGTTCAGAATTGCTGTAATTTTTATGTCAATTTGCATTTTAATTTTACTTCGAGTTTTCATAATTTATAAAACTTCAGAATAAAATAAAATAATGAACTAAGATAAGCAGGATATTTTAATAAAATGTTATTTTTGGGACCCATCTAGAAACTCTAGTGGTAGACTAATATAATAACCTAAACTCTTTAATTCTAGCTTATTTGAAATATTCCTTTACGAAACTGAACTTTTTGGTCTGTTTTTTTTTTTAATTACTGAGTACGGCTGACTCGTGGGCTCGATATTTTAGACTAATTTCAAGGCCCAGCAACTTAATTAATGTCTCAATACAATTCACTATACGGTATTAAATCTTGGTTTAACAATGAAGTTTAACTCAAAAAGGTTTTTTAAAAACAGGTAACTAATAATGACCTTATAAGACTTTCCAAACATTAGCTAGCATTTCTCAGTGTTTATCAAACATTCATTTCGTTATAATATTTTCATTGACCTCAGTGATGCAATTTTCACGCTCCAAAAAGACTAGAAATGTCCTATACAAATACACATCAGTAGTAACTGATTCAGTTTTATTACTGATTAAATGTAGGAGAAAGGAAGGTCAAATCCCATAAAACACCAGTTCTTTTTGTTTGTTTTTGTTTTATCAACACATATTTC
Organism: Limulus polyphemus; assembly: GCF_000517525.1. Lineage (NCBI taxonomy): Eukaryota > Metazoa > Arthropoda > Merostomata > Xiphosura > Limulidae > Limulus > Limulus polyphemus. The sequence goes on from NW_013666405.1 coordinate 100,617, forward strand.
ACGAAGCTCTTTAAACTCGAAATACATTCCTGAGCGAACAAGGAGAAGATATACTCCAGGAAACTAGGTCAGTTCTAAAATTCCTGTCACGTTTTTTAGACGCAGCATAGCAGCTCATAGAATGGCTCTGAGGTTTTTTTTTGTGTTTTTGAAGTACAAACTTTTAGCTCTTGATCAATTTAAGATCTAATTACAGTTTTGAGCTCGGGAGGTAAAACCCTTTCGATTGCTGTATTTGACCACGCTCAAAGTCTCATAGATTAATTTGCTGCCTAAAAGTATTTCAATTTGAGGGTATGTTGGTAGAGATCCTGATGAATAATAAAATCGAATCGGGTATACACGCGCCCAACGCTTAGTATTGCTGACGCACAAAAATATAGCTCAATAAAGGTAAAAAGGTCTCGTGGATTAATTTACTCTAATCCTGCCTAAAAGAATTTCAAGTGCCGCGACTGTTGAGGATTCCTTCTTGTTTTATGTTCTTCAAGTATTACTCGTTTCTTGAAAGTTTAAAAAGAGATAAAAAAACTTACAATATTACCATTCTTTTAATTAATGTCGACGAGTGCTAAACAACTCCTGAGTTTCGATTTTTTTCTGAAAGTAAATATAACTGAAACTTTGGTGATATATCTTAACAACCAAAAAAATTTACAATTTAATGTCATAATTCGGAAAAGTAAAGCTATTCGACCAATGTGTTTTACCAACCTTGATATATGGATGTCAAACTCACTAAACAGTTTAACTCAAGATTGCAGACAACACAAAGAGCAATGGAAAGAAAGATACTAAAGATCAAGCTCGAGGATAAAATTCTGTGCTCAGAGATCAAAAGAAATACGGGGTAAGAGACATCTCCAAGTATATTGCAGAATCAAAATGGATTAAAAGACAACAGATGGACGAAAAGAATCACAGAATGGCAGTCCCGCAGAGGCAAGAGCTCAAGAGATAGACCACGTAGAAGATGGCATGAAGACATCATAGAGAAAGAGGGCAGACACAGCCTAGAATGAATGAACGAAAGCTATAGTTAATTACGTTTCTTAAAATACATCAGCTTAGGCAGTTTTGTTTAATATTTGTATAGAGAGTTATTCTGAAATGCTTGATAACTTTATCTAACAAAATTATTTCGAAATTATCAAATACCTTTGTAATATAGCATTTCTTATAAAAAGCTATAATGTGTTGCTTAAAGCAATAGTATTTTACTTTTAACTAAATATTATTTCCATTTCTTGATATTGTTAATACAGTGATAAGTTCGCAGTATTCAATAATATTTTTTTATATATTTTGTCGCAAAATAATACGTGAAAAGAGAAGTAAATGTTATATTTCCTGAATATCAAACGTAGCTTCATCAGAAAACAAAGGGAATTCCGAAAATTCATTGCTTACTTTTTTCTTTTTATTTCAACATGTTTTCATAGGTACTGTTCACTTGCTTGTGGATTGTATGTAAAGGACAGTTTTTGAAGATAAGCATTCTTCCAAAATGTATTTATCTAAGATAAACTTTCTCTGAACCCTCTAAACTATCCTTCTAACTACCTTATGTAATGTATCATTATAAACTCAGTATATCTGCACGAAACTTTAAAACTAATATTACACGGAATTATTACCCTCGCCTCTGGGTACGAGTCTGTCTGTCTGTGTTTTCGCGCACGTATCTAAAAACTAACAGACCGATGAACACGAAAATTTTACACAAGATGCGTGTGTTTGTGTAGCGCAAAACCACATTGGGCTATCTGCTGTGTCCACCGCAGGAAATGCGTCGTGAGTTCCCTTCGGGGGGATTTTGCATAAGACGGGAATTCAGTGTGGGACAGTATCCCCAAATTTAGCCCGGATGCAATCCTGATTCTGGATCAGTTTGAAGCATTTTCGCGGTTTTTTGTTAACTCTGTAAAGTGTGATCGGATTTTAACAAAATTTTCATGGACACATTAAGGTGGAGACTCCTCATCATACTACAAAAATTTTTCTGAGTTTTCGAAGGTGAAATTTGACGTTATCCAAAGTAAACGCATGCAATCTCGAAAAGGAGAGGTGGGACCAGGGTATGCAATATCTCTGATTGCTTTTGTTTGTTTTGTTACAGCATTCAGATTGTCAGTTCACACAAATACCTCCCACCCACCCTTCATGTAAACTGTAGGAAGTAACTTTTTCATTGTACGTGCTCTTCAAATAAATCATTCAAGCATATCTTAAAACTATTTCCACTAGTTATTTAACAGCAGATGAGTGTGAAGGAAAGCTTTTTTCATGCATAAAATGATTGGCTGATGTTCTGTTTTTATTTTTGCATCAGATTTATTGAAAAATGCATGAAGTATTGTATAAATCCTATGCAGTTCTGTTTTTGAAAACAGTGCTAAAAGAAAATCACGTACAATTCTATCGATGTGTAGAAATAGCTAATTCACCAGAAAACTTATGAATTTTCTTCTCGAAAATAATAAATCCGTAGTTTCATATTATGGAAATTTTATCTATTTTTTTGTTAAAAGTATTTAAAGTAATATTTTGTTCGCATTAGTTAGTGAAATGTGTTAGTTTATATAACACAAATTTCACATCAACCGAATATAGCGGGGCTACATTTCACCAAGAGTGCTTATGTGTGAACTACTTTAAAATTGTCAGATAGAGCTGAACACTGATCAGAAGGAATTCCCCTAAAGATTTTTGTTTTATTTTGTCGGGAATAGTAAATGTCATAGCAAAAATGGGAAATATATCATTGGGCGAAAAATATTCTATAAATAATCATATTGCCTTATTTTATTCACACAACCTGAACTTTACTAAATACATTTTATGGGTTTTTATATCATGGGTTTAATGATGCACTCAATTAGTTCTTTGTAATATGTAATTTAGAAAATGATATTTACATAAACAATTTACTTTCCTTAAAAGTACATTTTATGTTTATATTGTTCAACATCGCACTGATTCTAACGAAGCAATGCAACTTGATTTTCCACCAACGTAAGGACTGAGACTGAACAGGTTTAAACTTGTTTCAAATTTTTCTTTTTCGAACATTAGCTGACAGTATGTTATCCTGTTACCTTTTTTCGAACCACAAACAAATAACACATCTACTTAATACATTTAATTAGAACTTGTTTAATATTGTTGTTTATCATAATTGGTTTAGAAAATATACTTATTTTTTGTGTATTATTATAAAGACGTTTTTAATAGATTTCTATTGTAAAAATGTTTTCCCCCTTCCTATCTACTTTTTATATATTTTAAGTGTTTTCGTTGTGCAGGAGAAAAACCCGCAGCCATGCATCATGGTGTGACGTCTGTTGGTGTAGGTGTGTGTGTCCTGCCGGTCTTGGTGTTGATCTTTGTGCTGTTTGGACTACTTTGTTTGACAGATGTTTTAGCCAGATAGCTACGTTAGAAGCTGCAGGTGAATTCGAGTTATTCGTCAATTTCAGTAGAACAATCTGTGATGAAAAGATGTCGTAGTTGATTACGTGATTACCTGAGAATGTGTCTGATAGTTTGTTCTTTCATGCTTTAAACCTCAAAATATACCTTCATACTTGTGACACGCTATCTTGGTAATCGTTTACGCAAATTTTGTTGTAATCCAAGTGAACCAGACACTCACTGATCACCACTGTCGTGTTTCGAGGAAAATAAAGCAGAAAACGAAAGACTTAGGGAAACTGGTTAGTCTCGTTGTCATTTTGTAGGTTGCGACAGATATTGGCTTCACAAAGAAGTGATTGGATTAAGTGCACCTAATGTTCAACTGTTGGATTTACATGTCTACATTACGGACCAAGCATGTTGTTTCTTTGTCAAACTGATCATGTTGGCCCTCTACTTATTTCTTAGCTGTCGGTATACAACCGCTACTGCTCAACAACCAAGGAAGAAGACTGAAGAATGCGAGTCAAGAAGAAAACTATTTCATGTATTACTCACTAAAGTTCGAAAACTCGTAACTGAATCATTTTGTCACTTTCTCGTGTCATTCTCTACTTGTAGTAGATTTTAAATAACAGAGTCAATAAATCTTTGGTGCTCCTGTCAATCGGAGGTGTTAGTTGTTAAGTAACTCGTATCATTTATAGTACTGTACTATTTCCAAAACTTGTGTTCCCCTAAAAGCCTGTCTAAAGTAGAACACATTGTTTTCTATTCATCGTCAAAATGAAAACAATATTTATAATAATCGTTTGATCTCATTAATTAGATAGGTATATTAGATGCAATTAACACAAAATAAGCACGCTGTGAAAAATGTTTTTAAGTCTAAAGTAATCTTTGAAATACATATAACTGAGTCTTCTTGAACTAGCTTAGCACAACAGAAATGTTTGTGTAACTATAAATTTGATATTACATTCAATAATTGCTTGGAAATCTTACTCGGCTAAAAATGATAAAGAATTTTTAACACTTCTCTCTTGTTCAATCTCTTACATAATTGGATAAAATGACACATATTTATTACTTGCATTTAAGTTCAAGTGAAAACAAGCTAGTTCCAAGTTAAAATGTACAAAAGTTTAAGATATTGCTTTTCCCTACCGTGATAGCTCGAGGGCTTATAACGCTAAAATTTGGGTTCGATCTCTGTGGTGGTAAATCAGATATAACTCATTATGAACTTTGCACTTAAATAGAAACAAATATTTACGTATATATATATATATATATTTGTCCCCTGGTAGGTCAGCTGTACGGACTTTAAACAGTAAATTTGGAGTTCGATTCACCGAGGTAGAGTACAGAGAGCCTATTCTGTAGCTTTGTGCTTAAACAAACTCTAAAATTTGCCGTCAGGTGGCTCAAAAATAAGTATGAAGGCTTATAACATTAAACATTCGGTTTCGAAAATACGCGGTGGGTACAACACGTATAGCCTATTGTGCAGTATTGCGCCTGTCAACAAACAACAACAACGTATTTATTATAACTATGTGGTTAGCGTCATGTGTATAATTTACGCAGCGAAAGAAGTTGTTGTAAAACAAATCTCAATTTTTATGACAACTTGTGTATTTATTGTATTGATATGTCGCTTTATTTCAAAAAATCCATATACCAGTTGAAGTTTGGTATTATGAAATAAGGGAGTTAATAAGTAAACAACCAAGCACAGACGAACTGGTCTTCAAACTTAATTCAATGTGAGTGATACAAAAAATTCAACAATAATTCAAATGGTGATAACAAGCTATAGAACTTTATAGATTATTTCGAAATTATGAAAACACTGCGCACCTCAGTTGCATAATATCGCCAAGATTCGGTAAATTAATTTTAAATTATAGTGTCAAAGATGAGGAATATCAAGCGATTTATACCAGTACTATAATCTATACAGAAAACCAGAACTACAATCGATCGAACTTGAAAGACGGAAAGGAAAGCTAGTAATTGAGGGGAATAAGTTAGATATTTTCATGTTCTTTGAAGCAAACATGATGAAGCACCCAATGATGACTGATGATGATGATAACTGATTCATAAGGTTCACTAAGAACATAAAATTCGAGTTTTATTTGAGTCTAAACGGACATTAATTACAGCTATCGCATGTCTTAATATGTTAGTAGTAGAAGCAGCCTACTTGGTTTTCATAAAATAACGTTATCGATTAAAAGACACACCGTGAATGTGTTATACTCGAGCATCAAATACTTGTTTACAATATTTATGAAAAGTAATACAATTATTTTAAAACGTTAAGCATTGACCGTATGTATACGGATACGAGTTGCAATTGAACAATGAATGAGTACAAGATGTAACCTGTGATGAGTATACGAGTTGCAGTTGAACAATGAATGAGTAACGTTTTTTTAGGGGATGGTTAATGTAAGTGTTCCAAAACGCGACATTAATTTCTTGGCGACCTAATATGATAAGATATGGTTTGTTTGTTTATTATGAATTTCACGCAAAGCTACACGAGGGCTATCTGCGCTAGCCGTCCCTAATTTACCTGTGTAAGACTAGAGGGAAGGCAGCTAGTCATCACCACCACCCACCGCCAACTCTTGGGCTACTCTTTTACCAACGAATAGTGGGTTTGACCGTCACATTAGTTACCCCCACGGCTGAAAGGGCGAGCATGTTTAGTGGGAAGGGGATTCAAACACACGACCCTCAGATTGGGAGGCGAGCGCCCTAACAACCTGGCCATGCCGCGCCTGATAAGATATGGAAACAAATGCTATAAACAGTACATTAAACATATAATAAATCATAAAAACCCAATCAGCTGTTATGAAAGCATTAGATGTAATAAAACTTTTCAGCAGTACCTTAAGTGTGTTAGTAACACTATCCTCTTATAGTAACACATGTATTATATAAATGGAAACTATAAACATAAGTTGAGACAATTTGAAACCTGTATACTGTTCTATGGAAGTATAGTAACATCATCTGCCTTTGTAAAACACACTTAATAACACTATCAACCTTGGTAAAACATATGCAAGCAAGAAATATAAAGTAAGATGTGTAAAATGAAATATTGTGCCAAGAATAGTAAAAATCATAGTTATATGGGTATAGCAATAATATATTTAATCCATCGAGCCAAATAAGTTACATTGTAAGCTTGTACGTTAAATTATTACATAATATTTAGAGGTTTAAATAAACATCCTTTTCGGTACAATAACTGTAAAAATTATGTTATGCAAATCAATTTTGGAAGCAAAAACTATACTACAACATGTTAATTGTGTACTGAATTATAAAAACACAATCGGTTTATATATATATATATAAACGAAACATTAGGTGTGATAAAACTTTTCAGGAGTAACTTAAATGTATTTTTCACATATCCGCCTATAGAAGCACATGTAATACAAATAAATATATAAATATAAACATAGTTGAGACAAGTTGAAATGCGTGTGTAGTCCGACAGAAGTACAATAACACTGTCCACTTATAGAACCACCATCTGCCTTTGTAAAATGTATGTAAGTGAAAACTATAAACATAAGATGAGACAAGTTGAAATCTGTATGCAATCATACGGGACTATCCGTCTATAGAAACACCATACATCTTTATAAAACATACACAATGTGCCTAGCAAGAGCATTCGCTTATAGAGCCTTTGTAACACAATTCACTTAGTAACATCATCCGCCTATACAAACACTATCTTTAGTAACAGAATCCGTCTACGGAAACACAGTCCACCTTTGTAAAACGTATTTAATATTATACTTATAAAGCAAAACTGTAAAATCTACATTATCGAAATTAGTTTAAATTATTAGTTTTAAGACTTTGTTACTATAAAGTTAAAGTCATGTCTGCGCGCTAATCATACTAACGCTCTTCATGGCTCTAGCAACACGCTTTCTGGACAACTTCCATTGTCATGGTGACATGACAACTTCCACCTGTCTTGGCGTCCTGGTAGCGTCCCCTCTGATTGCATTTCGTGGAACTATGACATCATTGTTTCTACCTCCCAACCCCATTGCCTGGGTTCCATACACGTGTGTCGCCAAATGGGATAACTATTGAAGTGCGTACCCATTTAAAAATACTTTGTGTAAACACAGCTGAAAAACAAAGTTCTAATTCATGTGATATATACATGCAGTAACAAATTATAAATGTATTTAAATATTCACTATATTATTATGTACTCATCGACGTCATAGCTTTCTTACACGAACATGGGTGTTCCGTTCAAAAGGGCAAAGAGCAGTTGCCTCGCATTTCCACTGAAATTGCCTTTCGAAACAAATCATGAAAATGTTGAAATAGAGTTGTGAAACTTATTACTATTATTACAAATGATATTACTTCCAAATATATTATATCAAATATTTTATGAAGTTTGTCATTAATACGTTACTTGTACGCATAACACCTTCTGGAACACTCTCTCATAGTTTTGGAAATGTCTAGAAAAAGAATGAAGGACACAGTGAGCGATCAAGAGAAATACGTCAAGACAACAAGATGATAATTGTTATATGATTTAGATGGAAAACTGAAGAACAACTGTTCCATTGAAACTTGTGCATGTATAGTTTGGTAAGTTTGTGAAGAGCTATAATTATTTTTTGGTTTACTCGAGATCTTTATTGTAATTTTGTACTACGTGAAGCTCCTTTGTTTAAGAAATGATGGCTAGCTACAATTAATGAAGAGCGTGCAGATTACATTCGTGGAAAGACCTCATTAAGATCAATCCCTAACGGAAAGTAATCTTCGTTTCACCCCCCCCCCCCTCACTCCAATCTTATTGTTTGTTTTGACCAGACGCTCTTGTATAGAAAATAAATATATATAGCCGAGGACTGATGGCTTGTCTCTCGTTCATAAAGAAGCGACCATTCTTTGAAAGAGATTCAAATGTCAGTGCACTAAGTATATAAGAAGAAGCTTAAAGCCTGGAAGATCTTTGAACCTTTCTCGACTTTCTCTAAATTAGGCTTAAAGTATTTAAAAATATATTTTCCTTGCCCTGATCAATATATTGAAAGTTCTTGTCATCCAAAGCACTAAATAATAGACAACTGCACAACTTAAAACATCGTGCTAAGTAAGAGACAGACTTTTCTTCTTTTTCTAGAATATTCCACAAACATTTTGATATTTCTTTTGCATTATTCCACAGCCTAAAATGATCTATACAACTACAATCATTCTCTCTTATGTAAATGACGGTTCCTTAGAGTTTGATCACGTGGAAAACCTAAAGTATTCTTTGGTTAACCTTCTCATTCTTCTAGCCTGATAAGCTGTCCCAACAATACAATCTCATCATTGATAATTGTTTTTTTTCCTAACAGCGTCCTGAGTGAATAATATTTTAAGTTTTTAGAGATAATTACATTAATAACAATCGTCGCCATTTCAACGTTTTTTGTGATATTAACAGAATCGTAAGTTTGCTATTTTCAGATCTAAGTTTATTTCTTTATTCGATGACGAGGAACCCACTTTGAGACTAATAATGGCTGGAGACGGCTTAAATGGGTAATGAAGAAAAACTTTAATATAAGTTTAACATGACAGCAAATGTACAACGTTTCGACAAAAAAGAAGCAGGCATATGTTTATACATATGCATTAAAGCAAACTTCTTGCAGTGTCATTGTTCAAACAGTATTTATTATTATCATTTTTTATTACAATTAAAAACATACGTTTTCTTGTTTTTCATTAGTGATGTTTACCATTGTAACTATAACGTTTCCCTATATACGTCTAAAAATTATTTCTAGTGATTTATTAGCACAGATATAATGATTCTATATTTACTTTTATTATTTAACTTATATTCAACAGACTTCGTTACTCAACTGTCACTTTTTTCACGTATCAATTACATATATTTTATCCCCATACTCATCACAGGTTGCATCTTGTACTCATTCATTGTTCAACTGCAACTCGTATACTCATCACAGGTTGCATCTTGTACTCATTCATTGTTCAGTTGCAACTCGTATACTCATCACAGGTTGGATCTTGTTCGTTTAACTATTATACGTGATGTCCGCCTAAACGTCACGTTAGTGTAGCCTATATAATGTGTAAAGTTTAGTATAATCTCTTATAGTGATGGCACACGAGCTCTCCGATAACAAACGTTTTCAACGTGTGAACGTTGCTTCGTCTTTTTTGGCGCGTAATGCGCGTGAACCATTTTTGGACAGAATCGTCACCAGTGATGAAAAATGGATTCTCTATGGGAATATTAAACGCCAAAAACAATGGCTCAGTTTTAGACAAAAACCACTTCCGACCCCAAAACCTGGACCCCATCCGCAGAAAGTAATGCTTTGCATTTGGTGGGACATCAAAGGAGTAATTCATTTCGAACTCCTCAATCCACAGCGAACTGTTAATGCAGAGATCTATAGTCAGCAACTGGAATGTTTAAATCAAGCCCTTCATCAGAAACGCCCTTCACTCGTCAATCGGAAAGGTATTCTTCTTCTCCACGACAATGCACGTCCACATGTGGCACGTTTGACGCAACACAACCCACCATTTTCTCCAGATATGGCACCATCAAAGTATCATCCTTTTCGTTCGCTGCAACAACATTTTAATGGGAAACGTATGCAAATTTTGAAGGTGTTAAAGAGGACATCGACATATTTTTAGCTTCAAAGCCAAGTGACTTCTTTAATCAGAACATTAACAACCCAGTTGTAAGATGGAAAAGTATAATCGATAAGAATGGAGACTATTTCATTTAATAAATGTTTTGTTTTTATACATAAGTTGTTTGGGTTTCTCATCTAAAAAAAAGCGGCATTAATTTCTTGACGACCTAATATATTTCATTTAAGGTTTGGATATGCTGTGTTCACATTATCCCTCATTTTGATGATAATGTTGAAACTACTGTAGATTATTTAAATAATTATATATACACCTGTCATTTCGGCATATATATATAAATATGTGTGTGTGCGTGTGCAGATTGCAGCTGAAATACTTACAATACATAATCAAGTAAACGTTCCAAAGTTATTGCAAAAGCACTGATAACAAAATAAAACCATCGATAATAAAGCACCTCAATAGACATTTGCTTTGTTCTGTTGCACGATACATTACCATAATATAGGTCAAATTTTATCCGACTTATTGAGGCCTGGGTTAACAAATTTACTGAGGATATACTTGGCAGTTTGTATCACTTTTTCTACAAATCCATCAAACTTACCACACCCAACACATTACAAAACTCTGTGTACAGATGGCTGTTAAACGTTTCTCCCTGATCTGAATGAATTACCATCGTTTGCCTGAACCAGATTTTCCAAAGCTCTATCAGTGCAACAGCCACAGACTGTGCAAACATATCAACCAGTGGATACGCCTTGGCTCAACTGATGAAATAATTTATGACCACAAACATAATGTACATAAAGGTGACCTTTACCATAGTCAGGATTATTCTCTGTAAAAAATAACCAATACTTTGTTGTTGGGGTTTACCTTGGTAGATCCACTGTTTCTCTGGGTGGCTCATGCTCTGCAGTATTCATACCAGTGCTGATCATCTCAACTCAAATGAAGCCAGAAAAACTACCACTGAACGTTAGCATAAGTTTATGTAACACTGTAGTGTCCTCCAATTTTTATGTTATGCAAAATCTGAAGAATGTGGTGCCTCAGAGCCCTACTCAGCAATATCTGCAACACAGGTTGAGAAACACTTCTTGGTGGTTGACAACAATGTTACAGCACAACTTCTTATACTCATAACTGATAAGACAGGTTATGTTCTTTCGTGCTATTTACTCAGTCTCTATCAGATGTGTCTCATCTTCCTCAACAGCAAAAATCACCCATACTAAATCTGTATCCTTCAGATGCTTTGTCCAAAGCTTCTGAAATATTAATTGTGACAGTAGTAGAATTTTCTAGTGTGTGGTCCGTGATTCTAGCAGAAATGTTCGTAACTTCCTCATGATGTTTAGGGTCTGGTCATTCTGTGAACAGAGAGGACCTCACTATTTTTTGCAATAATATTTACTGTATTGTGGACACAAATTATACTCCTGAAGCACTATTATTCAGAGAGCTCTAATTCTTTCAGAGTTTTTAAAATTCGTGAACTATATCAGTGATGTATATTCCAATCAAACTATGAGCTTTTTTCACAGAAGTAGTAGCAGAAGTACTTTTCGAAGACAACAACCGCATGCAATTCTTTCTTTGTCATACAGTACTTGTATTCTGGAATTGTGAACATACTGAAACAACATTGTTTTGACTCTACTATTGTTAGCACTGGTATCCAGCAGAATTTCACAATCTTATTGTGGATATGACAACACCAGGGCTTTTACTAAAACATATTACATGGCCAGGAATGATCATTTATATTTCTCACTCCATTGGAAATCCACTTCAGTATTTAATAAGAAATGACAAAGATGAGGCTATCTTAAACAAATGTGACTGAAAATGCTGGTAATACGATATGAAATTCAGGACACTGTGGACTTTTTATTTGGTTACAGTTTGAGGCCAATCTCTCCTTACGATATGACCAAGAAATTCCACCTTTATGTGTATGAGTGTACATTTTCTGGGTTTCAGTTTCAAGCATGCCTTTTTTATGCTATGAAATACCATTTTGAATATCTCTGGCACAGACTCGATCATGCAACCAAACACAAAAATATCCTCGAGATAGATCAGGCATTTCTCCCATTTTAAGCATTTAAGTGTAAGCTACATTAATTTTTCAAAGATAGCAGATTAATTCTCAGGCCAAATGGCATGGCATATAATTCATACTAATCACCTCCAATGCTAAAAGCAGTCTTGGGCCTGCTTTTTAAATCTAGTTCAACTTTACAGTCTAAAACACTGAATCAATGGGCCCATTCTAATACATCCAAACATTTTTTCATTCATGGTAGTGAAGTAACATCAATATGAGTTAGTGTTTACTTGCCTAAAATCAATGAAGAATATGGACATATCTTCTTTCTGTTTGACAAAAATCATAAAAAATCAAGAATTTTCTAAAGACTGTATGATTCCATCCTTTAACATTGACTGTATTTTGGCACTGGCTACATCCTTAGTACTCCAGGAAAGGCTGCTAGTTAGTTGTTTATTCAGTCATGTGTCACCTGTATCTACGTGATGCTGAGTGAGTGTTGTTCGATCCAATCAGTCACCTGGTCCTGTAAACACATTGGTATGCTTTGCCAATAAGTCATTGAGCTGTTTCTGTTATGTTGAGTTTAGATTTTCTGTACAATCCGCAGCCAGTGATCTCAGGTACGTTGGAATATTAGCATTCAGCTCTGTTCATGGTGAAAATGATACACATCCCTAGCATTAATGACAGCATCAGTTGTCTGTGCTTCATCTGCCATGACATAGCTGGACAGATAACTGTCTATAGTTGCAAAGCAGCACTGAGATTTCATTCCCTCTCAGACAGACAACTTCTCTAGCTAATGATGCTTGCTTTCTCCATAGGAAACAGCTTATTTCATGCTAGGCTCAATATATGAATTGCATGGCAGTGACACACTAGACATTATTAATAATAAACTGTGAAACACAACTTGTGCACATGGGGATACTGTGATTTCCTTGCTCACAGACAACTGTGCAGTTCATTGTTTTTCGAATTCTTCTAGACAGCACAGGATGTTCTTACACTAAAATAGCAGTCCATTTGTTGCACTAGTTGGTATTAGCTCTGCAGCATATCAATCCCAATAAGGCTAATTGTAACGAATTTGTTATTATATATTTATTTTAATATCAACGTTTGTTTAGATTAAATTTATATTTAGAAACATAC
>NW_013666405.1:114641-116455 GCF_000517525.1 Limulus polyphemus
TGGGAAGTTCTCCCCACCCACCATATTCTCACCATCAGATTACCATCTTTTTCGTTCGTTCGATGCAACTCCATCTTAATGGGAAAACGTATGCAACTGTAGAAAGTGTTAAAGAGGATATAGACATGTTTTTGCTTCAAAGCCAAGTGATTTCTTTAATCAGGACATTAACAATCTCATTGTAAAATGGAAAAGCATCATCAATAAGAATAGAGACTATTTCAGTTAATAAATGTTTTGATATACATAAGTTGTTCGGGTTTTTTATCTAAAACAAAAGCGATATTAATTTCTTGACGACCTAATACTTTTGCATTTCCTGACATTTATATGTAAAAAACTTTCAATTCTATAACTAATATATAACATCAATTTGTCCTAAAAAGGACGTCTATTGAAATCTCATGTTCAGCTTTATATGTTGATCACTAAAGTTAAAAGAATTACTATTGTAGAAAATCTTACCTTCTGTATGTATCTTCATTTTGAACATTAAGTGAACTACTACATAAGGGTGTTCTTTCCGCTTCTGTCTGAGGTTATTAACATTGAAAGCAAACTATAGAAAGGTGAACAGATACAATCAACAAATGGTGTGGACACTGCACTCTCTTACTGACTCACAGTTGACGGTATGTCGACATTTTACTAAAAAAAGAGGAGGCTGATAGAATTCAAATTCAATATGGCAGAAAGGAAAATTTTATGAAAACAAAAGTTTAACAAGTCAATTATAATACATAGTATAAGTCGCAATTTATTACTGTTGCGTCAGCGAAGTCACGTGACTAGTATCACGCCACCTCTTTCTAGAAATATCTTGTTCCTTCATGAATGCCCTAGCGTTTACTAGATATAGTGTAGTCTTGTATATATAAGACCGGCCACGAAGCGACGAGGAGGTAATGAGTAATTCAACTGCAGTCAGAGGGAATATTGTTATGCACGTGAGAAGTTCGTTGAGAATTATAGCGTTTGTTATAGAGCGACTGTTGAAATTAGGTGTATCGTGAAGTTGTATTCGGAAAGAATAAACCAGTTTTATTTAAGAAAGAAAGGATGTGTGTCGCTAAAGTTTCGTCGGAACGAACTTACGGAAAGTTAACTAACGAATGGAGTGTAACAAATTGGTGTCAGAGAGTGGGACAAAAATAAATATAAACGAGAGGCGGAAAATCAAACTACAGCCTAGCAGACTTGATGGCAGCAATACAAGAGCAGCAGAAGAAACAAGAAGAACGAGAAAAGAAACAAGAAGAGAGATTACAGCAGTTGCAAGAAAACCTGCAACAGTGGCAGCTCGAACAGCAAAATAAACAAGAAGAGATATTACAGCAGTTGTTGGAGGAAAAAGAAAAGAAACAAAAAGAGAGATTACAGCAGAGGCAACTAGAACAAGAAAGGAAACAGGAAGAAAGTCAGCAGCAACTACAGGAAAGTCAACAACAGTGGCAAGAAGTACAAATGGAAAACATTAGTAAATTTAAAAGCGAATTAGATACGTTAAAGGACGAGTTTTTGTCTTTTGCACAAGAAGGATACATTAACCATCGACTTAACCAGCCCCAGACAATGACAAGCCCCTTCTAGACCCCGCAGCTAAACCCTAATGCAGACATCTTCAGTCCTGTTAGATGTCACATCCCAGATATGAATGTCAGTAATAGGAGTGATTCAGTAAGAAAGAAGCCACAGGAATTCGATGGGAAGGCACTGTGGGAAGCATATAGAGCACAATTTGAGCTACTGGCAGAGATGAACGGATGGACAGAGGAGAAGAAAGCAGTATATCTTGCAACGAGCTTGAAAGGACA
>NW_013666405.1:117074-151481 GCF_000517525.1 Limulus polyphemus
GTTTCGTCGGAACGAATTTACGGACAATTAACTAACGAACGGAGACGTAACATTATTATACATTCATTACTAAGATCTCTTACTTAATATTGAAAATAAATTGTTCAAACTCTACATAATACTTTTTTCTACATAAATTCAGAAATAGTAAATTAAAAATTCAGTGTTCCCCATACTTTAATTTAACTATAGATGATCAGCTTTTGTATGTCACTGGATTTAAAAGTCAGTAAACATAGTTTACTGGTTCTTTCACTTTACATAGTGATACAAATCACTAATTGTTTATTCATGACATTCTATTTCTCGACATTTGATGGAACGTGTACATTTCAGTTAGCGTAAAATTAGTGTATACTTTCTAGTTGATTAGAGTCCATGAACTGATTATGCACATTTCTAACAAACGTGCTTATATGGAGCAGTTCCCAAAGTAATTCGAGCTAATATGATCAAAGTTTTTTTTTATTTTAGAAACTATACAAAATATATCATGCACTTGAAATTCGTAATTAAATCGTCGTGCTGTACATTAGATCTTGACTCTCACATTACCTCTCCCCTACAGCTTAAAACTGACGTGCTTCATCATACCCTAATATGTTATCATCAATATATGTAAGTAAAGACTTGTGAAGTATCACACATCCTGAAACATTAAATAACAAAACGTCAAGGTACACTAATATACTATTATATAAATATGAAGTGCTGGATTAGCTTTCATAAAACGTTTTTACCTTATGCTCATAATACTATTTCAGTTAGATTTTATATTTTTCATTTGTGTAACATTATGTGTAAACAATCACTAAGTATATCCCGAGACATTCTAACATAGATTTTGAAACAATGTTACAGTAACATGTGGTGTATTTATTACCTTTTACACTTATACAATGAGCATCAAATTTTATTATTCGTTTTATCAGTTACAAATAGTGTTTAATCTCAAATGTGTCAACTTTTGAACAAGTACACCCAAAGCCTGACTAAACATCGAAGGTTAGCTTAACCTATTATGATAAACTTGAGAGACAAAACAAATAAACACTTAAGAAATTAACTAAAACATATACGAGACGTAGCCTTATATTTATCTAGACGTATTCAAAAACTCATATACACCAAAAGCACTAAGGAAGATATATAAAACTTAAAAGATGAGACAATAGATTAAAGACGGTGTTTATTGTAAATATTAGAAGTGAGAAACTTTTTCATCAGTAGAGGTGATATGTGTAATCATAGTTTCTTTTTCTCGGTATGTGATAGAGCTGAAAGTTTAACGAAAGTCATTTTCTTTATTATCTTCAAGACGATTTTTTGTTACATTTCCAACCGACCCAATGTCAAAACATTATATCAGTCATTAATATTATATCATTTGTTAAGGTATTTAACTGTAGGTGTTGCATTTCCAGCCGACCCATATAGTATATTAGTGTATCTTGAAGTTTTGTTAATAAATGTTTCAGTATGTGTGAGACTTCACAAATCTTTATTTACTTATATTGATGATAACATAATACAGAATAGTGAAACACGTCAGTTTTAAGCTGTAGGGGAGAGGTAATGTGAGAGTCAAGACAGTCAATTTAGCTATGGATTTCAAATACATGATGTGTTTTATGTAGTTTCTAAAATAAAGAAACTGATTACTTTGGAGAATGCCCCTTATGTTTCGTTTATGGTGATTTATTGTATTTGGCTAATAACATGCTAAAACAAATATATACCACAGGTATTATTACATTGGGCTGTAAGTCAGTATTATATAAACTAAGAAGTTTTTGTAAATAGTATGTTAGTGTATCTTGAAGTTTTGATAACAAATGTTTCAGTATATGTGATACTTAAGTCTGAGATTTTACAAACATATACTAAAGATAGCATATTAGTCTATAATGAGAAGTGAATTTTATATAAGAAAATCACAGAACACTGTGATCTTTCTATAAAGTGTAAATGAAAGATAATTCATGTTACTCTTAACAGTTTCAAAATCCACGTGAGGAAATATTTGTTTTGAAATAGTCTCAACATTTTTCCTTGATTTATAACCTAAAGATCATTTTACGATTATGTCAACTCTTTTTCGGTTATGTTCATTTGTAAAAAAAAATATTTGATGCTTCGTTAAACTAACAAGTTTAAATGTTACAGTGTACATAAAGTGAAGTTTTGTACAGATTTTTAGGTGAAAAGTTACATGTTACAGTAGTATTGTTTCAAAATATATCTCCATTTTCCGAGTCTGAAACATCAATGAACAATTAAAACATGTGATTGGAAACTTGTTAATAATCAAAAACTAATATTATGCTGTTTATTGTGGACTGGCGTATCTGAGCTTGTGACCGAGCTTATTTGCAGTACCTGTATTGTGGACTGGCGTATCTGAGCTTGTGACCGAGCTTATTTGCAGTACCTGAAAAAATAAAGATCGAAAATCTCATACTTATCAAATGTTTGTAAAGTTGATGTAAGTCTAAATAGATATAAATATCAAAAGTAGAACTAAATTGATCATAGCCAAATTAGCTTTCATTTTGAAATATATTTTAAGTTATATTTTCTGACTGACCCTGTCTGAACTTTTCAGGCACAGTTGAATCTGACTGACAAGAGTATATATATAAAACGTCTTTATTGTAAAATACAGTTGAAGTACTATAATTGTACACTATAATTTATAAACTATATATAATATTACATACTGGACTGAAATGAACAAGTAGTAATATGGACAATGTACAAAAGTTGTATGAAGCTTATCCACTATTTTATAAATTAAGTTGTTTACATAAATAGTAGTGTACCTTGAAGTTTAGTTATCAAATGTTTCAGTAAGTGTGACATCAGTCATATTTAGAATTTGGTATTTTACTAACATACATATAGATAAACAGTTTTATTCCAACGTGAATAATCAGTTCGTGGAATCTAATTTAAAAGAAAATATACAAGATATAACTCTAACTGAAATGTCCCATCAAATATCGGGAATACACTTTTAGTGTTTTATATCACTATGTAAAGTGAACGAACTATGACTTTTAAATTGAGTGACATACAAAAGCTCTATTTAAAGTATGGAGAACATTACATATGAGTATAAAATATTTGACTATGTAGAGTTTGAACTGCTTATTTTCAATATTAAGTATAATGTAAATACAATGTTCAACTTTTTTTTCACTTATTTTCTGCCATATTCATCAGCCTCCTCTCCTAGTAAAACCGTGAGTCAAATAGCGTGTTCTACATTCAAACAAAAGCGTTATTTGTTTTAGGGAACACAAAAGTCAAAGCTTTTTAACCTCGATGTCCTGCCCTGTATCTTTTCTAAACACAATGTTTATCAAGCTGGTCAGTGGTCTTGAGTATTGAACACGTGACTCATGTCAGGAATAGGCTGAAAGAGAACAAGCAAATGTATAGACTTTATACAGTCAGCAAGAAACAAGCTCTAGACACTACAGAAAAGGTAAGGATATCATTTACATACATTCTTTAAACTCTAGCGACTTAAGAAGCTAAACACGAAGATAAGCATTATTTTCAGGATTAGTAAATGTTAGTTATAGAAATAAAAATGTCAGAAAATGAAAAAAAGTATAATTAGATATAGAAGCAAAACTAATGAATTAGTGAAGTGTTTTATAGACGGATAATAGTTCAAATACTGAATAATGTGTGTGCATAGTATGCTATAATAGTTGTCTCATTAGTATATTTCACATGTACTTAAATTTACATACGGATGGCATGTTTAAAAACAATTTGCCTCTTAGTAACACAATGCATACAAACACACACATATATGTGTGTGTATATATACATATATATGTGTATGTGTGTAGAACCTTAGTAAGACCATCTGCCTATAGAAATACTATGCGCCTTTGTAATACAATTAAATATATAAATGAAAACTACAATAATTTGCCAGGAACACTTATAAATATATTAGTTTTACATTGGATAGAAGCATTGTCAGCCTTTGTAAGTGAAAAGTATAAAGTAACTGTCATAGGACATGTAATTAAATCTGGATTTCGATGACGTAATCATACGTTGAGACAGGTTGGAAAACAATTTGCTCTGAGTAACACAATGCACATTGTATAACCTTAATAACAGCATCTGCCAAGTAACACTGTCCGGCCTTAGTAACAGCATCCACCTAGTAACACTTTCCGACTTTAGTAATAGCATCTGCCTTTGCAGACACACAAAATATGCCTACTAAGACCATCAGCCTATAGAACCTTAGTAACACTATCTGCCTATTGAAACACCGCCGGCTTCTGTAAAACACATGTAATATATAAGTGAAAATTATAAGTACAAGTTGTAATCTTTAATCAGCCCTACGGGACTATCTGCCTTTGTAAAATACACATAATCCACCTAGTAATACCATCTGCCTATTGTGACGGAGTTATTATTCTATATTTATTTTAACATTGATATTTGTTTACATTTAATTTATATTCAGAAATGTACATAACGTATACTGTTAAATATGTATTGCGAAACTCCCGCCTATTCTCTATAGTTGTAGAAGATTCTCGAGTGTAAGAATCAACAATATGTGTGTGTATGTAAACGCTAATATAGCTTTGTATTGTTATGTAATCTGAATTTTCGCAACTCTCCACACGCCTATAAATATAACCAATGAGACGTGCCTAAAAAGAAAGTATCTATTATTGGTTTGCTATAGTTGGTGTGCT
The DNA here is from genome assembly GCF_000517525.1 of Limulus polyphemus. NCBI lineage: Eukaryota > Metazoa > Arthropoda > Merostomata > Xiphosura > Limulidae > Limulus > Limulus polyphemus. Next base: position 121,817 of record NW_013666405.1, read on the forward strand.
ATAAACTTTGGAAGCTATTCTGTGATTGTTATAACGCTTATTAATCGGGAAACTTAAGATTTTTGACCAGAAACGTTTATAAATTTCGAACATTACAAACCATTTAACTACAGTGGATTCACATCGGACATTAGTACTTTTACGAAGATTTTATATAACTTCAACGGGAAAAAAAAAACTCGACCTGTAATCTGTGTGTGATCAGTGTGAACTACAGAGCTCGCTAGCTGCCTATTAAGTGAATTATACCTACATCAATTCTAAATGAACTCGCTCATCGTGAACCCTCTATAAGATATCAAGAAAGTTCCAGACTAGAAAGAAGACTTTATATTGCTTGTAAGTTTGTAAAACTTTTGTATATAAATCATTGTTTGTAATAACTGTTATTGTAAGTTGTATTGTTGTTTGTATATTAAAACATATTTGTATAAAAAGAAACCTGTGTGTGTATCAATCTTGTTGGAAAATATCATAGATTGGAGATATATCCGCATATATTTAACTACTAAATTTAAATTATCATTTAGCTCGGTTTCAGACCGTTCGAAATTGTAATATGTAACGTAAGAAATTTGGGGCACGTCTAGGATCTGAATCAGAGACAAGATTCGATCTAACTATGATTTAAATCATAATTCAATTTATATCTATCAGTGCCAACAAGATTTGATCATGTCTGATAATCAAGATTTTTTTGAATCACCCTCCCTTGAACAATTAGAAAGGTATAGCAAAAATGAATTACTCGAAATTGACAACATTTTAGAACTAGAGGTTAAAAGATCAATGAGAAAAAATGATCTAAAAAAGTGTATTATCGAAATACTAGTCAACAATGATTTGTTGCCTGAGGAAGCATTAGAGGAATAATCTAGTGTACACACTAGCCAATCGAGGTTGAGTGATAAAGATAAGTTAGAGACCCAGCTAAAACTAAAACAACTCAAGCTTGAACAAACTCGTATCGAAGTTGCGAAAAAGAAAGAGCAAGTTCGTATCGAAGCTGAGAAAGAACAAGTTCATATCGAAGCCGAGAAGGAGAAAGAGCAAGCTCGTATCGAAGCCGAGAAAGAAATTAGACTGAAACATAGTCTGCCTGTAAATCTTAGTAACATCATATGCCTATAGTATCAGACCTCCTGGTATTTAACTATGATATCATCCCTTCTGGTTCCATTTCATGTAACTATGACGTCATCATCTCTACACCTCCCCCATTGCCTGAAATCCTTTCACTGAGGTGACATCCTTTGGATGCCCAAGTACCACCCACTTTTATTATATTTCAACTAATTTCATTGTTTATTTGTTTACATCAAAATGCATACTACGGACAAAATTTAGAATGTATTTTACTACAGATTACAAAGTTCAATTTTTATTCAATTTTATTTTATTTTATTCAATTGCAGAACTATAAGTTCATTACATTATGAAGACAACTTTAGAAAATGACATGATGCTAGAAAAACACGTAGGTTCGAGAAGTATTGATATAATTGAATAAAAACTCTTTTACCCGAGCGCTTTCGAAAGGTGGACCTTTCTTCTTTAGGGGCAAACTGGGAATGGTGGTGTAATTTAATGAGTGGTGTATATAAAGAGAGTTTAGTGACGTCATGAAGTTCATCCGGTTTTCCAGGAAATGTATAGTCTATTTCTCTATGTACTGTTGTAAGCGATGGCGAGAGTGTATGTGAAAAGTTGTTAGGGATATTTTACTTTAGAAATAGCTAAATATATGCGTATTTAAAACTATACTTAAGTGTTTAAGTAAAATAAAGGTGACACTTGGAGACTGACTGAAAATCATATGTTATGCTAATCAATTTATAAAAACAGGTATGGAAAATTATCTTAAATAAATAATAAGTTTTAGTGAAGAAAATAAGCAAAGAACAAAAATCATTTTTCTGACAGAGATGAAACCAATGAACGGAGATCACTGATTCCAGGATCTAGATTAATTTCGAAAGGTTGAACAGTGTTTAGATTAGCAATCCAACAAGCTTCTTTTATTTCTCTATCTGCTTTAGTTTTGAATCCTGTTTCAATGCCGATGAGAGTAACATCGTTAATGGAATGACCGGTTAGTTAAAGTGTTGAGCAACAGGGAGATCTTTTTATTCGGTATTAATAGAAGATTTATGGTTGTTGAAACTTTCTCTAAGAATTATTTGTGTATGTCCTACATATTGATGATTGCATTTTTTACACTGTATGAGGTAAATGGTGTTTTTTGTTTCACAACTGATTTCTTTAAATATTTTAAAGTTTCTTTGATTGTGCTTGTCAGATAATGAGTCAGTGGTTTTTATGAACTTGCAGGTTTGACAACGGGGTTTATTTCATGGACGACAACCATTTTTGGGTGGGATGTAATTCACTTTTGTGTGAACAATGGTATCTTTTAGAGTTCTGCTTTTTCGGAAAGAGACAACCGGAACTTCAGGAAATATCTGTTTAAGGCGATCGTTCAGTTGTAGGAGATGAAAATGTTTTTTTCAGAATTCGTGTAACGTTTCTGAGTTTAAATTGATAGGCAATAATAAGAGGAATTGTATTTGAAAGTTTAGTATTGCTCTGATTTAGGATGTTTTTCCGCTGAGTGTTGTTCCGCCTTTTCAACTTTTCTGTCGATTTCAGTATCTTTATACCCACTTTTTCTTCACGCAATGTGAACGCTGACTTTTTTTAAACTTACTATTTATTTAAGATAATTTTCCATACCTTTTTTTATAGATTAATTAGCATAACATATGATTTTCAGTCAGTCTCCAAGTGTCATCTTTATTTTACTTAAACACTTAAGTATAGTTTTAAATACACATATATTTAGCTATTTCTAAAATAAAATATCCCTAACAACTTTTCACATACACTCTCGCCATCGACTACACTGTACCGGAAATGAGACGCTTACAACAGTACATAGAGAAATAGACTATACATTTCCTGGAAAACCGGATGAACTTCATGACGTCACTAAACTCCCTTTATATATATATATCACTCATTAGATTACACCACCATTCCCAGTTTGCCCCTGAAGAAGATAGATTTACCTTTCGGAAGCGCTCGGGTTTTTATTAATTTCTTAAAAAATAACAAATGTTGGTGTCACAAAACAGCTGTAGCCCTTGAGTTAAAAGGAATTCACAAATAGACGGGCTCATTGCAAAGTCTGCCAGCGCTATTATATCAGTCCTTGTTAATTAAGTTTAACTACCAAACTCCAACTTTAATATAAACATCATAACTGTTTTATTGTAAATTACCTGCATTTTGGTGCCGTCTAACTTTTTGATAATACGTGGATGAAATTGTCGCTATTTTTCAAATAATGTACGACAGTAAGACAGGAGTTTAGCGGGGAAAAAAGCTAATCATATCTCACTTCATATAAAAACTGAACTTAAATGACTGATTACTTGGATAATAAAAATCTTCTTTCATATTTGGAATAAAGATGTTATTTAAAATAAAGAGTTTAGTATATTTCTATGTTTCCAAAAAAAAGACCATAAAATATTAAAATAACAGCTTTTCTGCTTGGGTTTTCGAGAATTTTTCCTTTTTTTCTTTCACTTCTTAAGCTACGATCTTTTGTTGACGAAAGATTTAGTTTTCCTACTTAGAATTATTTTCAAAAAAAGCTTTGTTTTCTTTAACACCTACAGACTCTGAATAAAGCTTAATAAAGTCGTACTATATATAGTCTGATCCTAGTCGCACCAGTGACATTGATCAAATCTCACCTTTTTTTTACTTATTCGTAAATAAAGCTAACTAAAATATTCAGCTCAATCTTTAGTAACAGAATAATTCCCCCTGTATTTCAGTAACTTTGATTAGATCTGTCATTTGGATATTATGAAATGTTTTTAATATAGCAAAGCTTGAAAAACTGTAATGAATCATTTCGTGCTATTTCAAAAATGTCTATCATCTTAATTCAGGTATGAAACAACATTTTCTTTAACACGGTATCAACGTTAATTATCCGCCAAATTAAAAGAACAGAACTTGAATTGTATATATTATATACATAAGTAAAAAAACCATACTGGTGCACTTTTTGATGCAATGTGTTTTACAATGAGAAAACCAATGTAGATATATATTACTAGTTTTTTAACTAAAAATAATGTAAACATATGACTGATTAGTAGCCTCCGATTTGATTGCACAATTGAAAAGCAACCCTGCTAAAGAAATATAAATATTATAAAACGATAGTTTGAATCCAGTATACTAATATTTTGTGTCGCTTGAGAAACTGTGTACACCATCTTGATTATGCCTTTAGTTTCACCAAGATTATTTAATTATTTTCATTTCCACCAGTATAATCTATCAATATCAATACCCGAATATTTTTAACAGTAGGCAATGTCTGCTAACTTAACATTTTAGAAAATTTATGAGTGTTTCAAATAATCCCATGCACAGTAAAAACACTAACAATATGGAACTTTTAGAAATTACCATTTGCCTTGGATGCTTGTTAAATCTTTTTATTGTGCATGTCTGTATGTCGCTTACATGCCTTTAAGCAATCGTAGGAATATACATAGGCAACGTGGTGGAACGACACATTACGTATTGTTAGTAGAGTTACACACTGTGAAAACTGGTGTTGTTGTAGGCTTCAGTTAACCTAAATTTCCTGCCTCATTGGATTTCTATTAAGAAGCAGCTTATTACATATGAAACACAACTTCCCGTAGCTGACTTTCAGCTACCGACAAGGATTTTACTTCAGTAAACAGATCTTAGTAACATTACTGTGGAAAATGAAGTGGAAACATCTCATAGTTTATTCTTTTAAGTCATGGTTAAAGTTTACGATATTTTACAATATTACTTTACACAATTTCTTAAACTATAAACGAAGTTATAAATAATATAGTATAACAAATATTTCGGTCTAGCGTGTAATAAACTATAGCCTAATACATTACAAAAATAGCTAACGTACGGTTCTATTCGATAAGATAGACGTGGTTAAATAGTTAACAAAGAAGCCACTTTGTTCTGCAAGTGGAGAGTTTCAACCTGCATTTTTATGGATATCAATCACCCTACACTCTGCGTCTTATCTATAAATGAGCGCCTCTTTTTTATTTCTTCGTTAAATGTAACGATTTCAGGAACTAATGAATATAAAAAGAATCGAATCCTTAAATATAGTAGATGTCATCAACATTTTCTCGATTTAACATACCAGTTTCACTCGGAAGCTGTTAATTAAAGTCCTACTTCAATCGGTAATTTAAAAAACCGTAGTTAGTCGCCAGGTGGACATTGGATGCACTTATAAGAATGCTATTACTTCAAGCAGTTCCTATAATAGCGATGATTCGCTTTTAAATTAGTAGTTTTTCTGATTGCGTATTCACTGATGGAGAAAATTGTTGATCTGTAGAGGAAAAAAAGTAGGACATGACTTATAGACATTATTACAAATAGAAGTCTTTCCAGAAACTTAGACTCCTTATTCATTAACTGCTATTTATGGTTCAATTAAAACCCTTTGGAAATTGGAAACTTGTTAATAGTTATTAGCTAACCTGCGGAATGAAAAATTGTTCACGTTTTAGAGTCTAAAGAATCATGTCGTTGCTGTTGTTTTATTTTTGCAGTCATAGATTGACAAATAATAGAATAACCAAAGCATAGCGACTCCACAATTTCACCAGAATTCTCCTGTGGCTTACTTGTCATATAGAGTAGTCAGTTGAATTTGGAATTTACTCTTCATCAAGCACAGTAAATCATGCTACTTTTTTAGTCCTGAGGCAGCTTACGACCGTTGGGGCAACTTAGATACTAATGCATCATCAGTGATTTTTGGGCAGATTTACCTGGAGGTGGCCACCTCCTTTCAGGTAGCCATCCCTAATTTAGCCGTGAAATACTAAAGGGAAGGCAGCTAGTCAACACCATCCACCACCAACTCTTGGGCTATTATTGTACCAACGAATAGTGGGATTAACCGTCACTTTATAATACCCTCACGGCTGAAAGAGCGAGCATGTTTTGTGTGACGGAGATTTGAACCCGCGACCCTCAGATTGCGAGTCGAGCGCCCTAACCACCTGGCCATGCCGGGCCATTTTCAAGAAATAATTCAATGAAACTTGTAAAGTAATTTAGCTGAGTATATATGTGTTAGTTTTTATAACCAAAATAAAAGATGAAGGCAAAATGAAATAATGAAATATTTCAGTGATTTTGCATCTTTAATGTCGAAGCATCACTCAAAAAAATCATTTCATCTGCCTAGTTATGTAAGGCTTTGTCATATAGAGTCTTTAGATATGGCGAACAAATGAAAAACACGTTACTTATCACTATCATGATCAAATTTTGTCTACATATAATGTATACATAACCACCGTTTTAATTGTTGTTGTTTTTTCGACAAGAGACTTTGTAATCAATTAAATATATTAACCCAGAGTTGTTATTCTTCTTGTATTTCTTATAGCTGAGAATTATTCTGACAATCAAATATTTAATTTAATATAGGTCTTTTGGAGGCTCAATATTTATTGAAGAAATGCAGTTTCCGAACAAGATCGCCCTTTCATCCTTTGGGGCATTATGACGTTACGGTTAACTCCACTGTTTGTTGGTAAGGAATAGCCCAAAAGTTGGAAGTGGGTGATATTGACTAGCTCCATTTTTTCTGGGTTATCACTTCAAAATTAAGGACGGCTAGTGCAAATAGCCATCGAGTAGCTTTGCGCAAAATTCGGCACACAAACAAACATTATATTTAACAAGTTTTGGTAAAGAAAGAAGTCTACTTTGCACCTGACCCTCCCAAGTCTTAAATAAAGACAAAACCCGATCACGACTCCATTCAACTGGGGATCTTTTTCAGTTCAGCTTTTCGATTTGACTCCGAGCTTTGAAGACCTCTCGTTCAGGGCTCCAGGATTACGGTAGAAGTCTTCCTGAGGGAAGACTACCTACGCCGACTAATTTTTCAATCTTCCCTGTCACCGTTGACGGGATCCAGAAGGGCTTTTCCCTTCGCCAAATCAACACCTTCCTTATAAAGTAAGAGCCTATGCTGCGATGGACCCTACCAAGACCAGACTACAATGTAGAAGAGGAATCTTCCTTCGCCCATGAAGACCTTGTCTACTCATGTAATTCTTCCCCACTAATCACATGCAAACATTCTCGCTCTAATACCAACCTTTTTTCTGTCTTTCTTAAGAACATCGATCTCTCCATTACTCCTGAAGACGTACGTTCAACTGTAGAGAAAAGCCGAGTACAATATTCATGCTATTCACCGCATCCACGGGAGAATCAACCCAATTCATGAAGATAGCCACACCTCCAAAATAAACTGCTAATCATATGCTAATTATAGTTGCTTCTATTTTATTTTTATTTTTCATTTTAGAGCCGTAGGATCGAACCAACGCCCAGCCTCCTCCACAAACCATCACATTCAAACCCTCGGAACAGCTCACTCCAATCACTGAAAACACCGAACTCCAGCAACGAAACATCAACCTCTAGTAAATCAGTATCCGACCATGAAGATAAGTTCACTAAAACCACACGGACCCAGAAGAAACTCAGACAACATAGACTCAAACATCGCAGCTCACCAAATGCGACTCATACATCAACAGGAAGCCCGCAGTTACTTAGCTAGGAAACTCAGACACAGATTGCAAGAAAAGACAAGAGAATCCAGATCAACCAGAAGAAAAAGTGACAGTTGCACACAACCTCGGAAGATGAGGCAATCCATTCGACCAAGTACCCTCAATCGCCCTCCGTCTACCGTTCTGGGACTACGTTCAACCCCCAATGAATTTTTTTCACGACAGTCAGCCTTTTGTCGCATATCGTCCACATCCAAAGATAATGACGAATCCGACCCCGAGTACGACAATGCCATCCACAGCCTATCTTTGACGTTTATTCTAAAATTGAGGATAACTGTTACCGTAGTATCGACTTATGTTTACTAATCCTTGTTTTTCTTCATTTTCAGAGTTTTATGGGCACAGTCCGGGCATTCTTATCCGGCGCCTTGGCCGTGAAATTGAGTTTTCTCGAGGAACTCCTGTTTCCTCCCACAATTAAATGATTCTGAGCATGGGATTTATAGATCCTCGTCCTGAAAACGGCCGCTGCTTTCAAATTAGCTTAAGTCTATCTGAGTTAACACTAACTAATTTACTTTTCTTCAAAAATTATATATTCTGTTACTAGGTCTCATATGGGCTCAAAAAAATATAAAATATAAATCCCCAACTTCTTTTAGCTTCATTATTTCTCAATTTCATTTTTAACAAATCAAAATTTTAAACCTACTTGGAGCTGGTTTCTTTCGTCACAGCCTTGATCACCTCTCAAGGACACCTTTCATCAACACCATATAGTAGAAATACACCTACTTCAAGAAGCAACGCAAGCTGTCTCCGGCTTTCTCTACAAATCTCAGGATATTTTAACAACTAAAATCAAGTTTCCAAGATTTTGCCAAAATTCATATTTTCTCATTATTAGCATTACTCCCTTCCACGTGCAGGACGAAGAGTACCAGCAGTTTTTAACCTCCCCCTCCGTCCCCCAAGTTATCTTTCAGGCCCCAAATCCATTTTGGTATAAACTATTTTAAATGTAAATACCAGCCAAGGATTGGATTAGATTGGCATGACTGCATTCCCCTGACCAAGTTTTCAATTTGTCTCACTTGGAGCTATCTTTAGAGGAAGTGAACTTAATCAGAAGAAGACTCGAAGAAAGGAATGGAGAATTCACTTGTCAAACATTGGTCAAAACCCATTTGCCGTAGTTTTTATCATCAGTTTGCCCAAGCTACTATTTTGAATACTACAGATCTCAGTTTAAAGTTTTACTTTACCACTACCTCCATATTTATAATTATTTCCTGATGTTTGTATCATTTACATCATAATGAGCTGTTTGCGTTTCTCAAAATGTTGTTTTATAACATTTCCTGTAGTATTTCAAGGTTAATGAAAAGTAATTAAAACTAACAGTATTTCGATAAAAAAAAATATGAAAATAAACTTTACTTTGCAATAAACTGGATCCTCCATTGTTTCAGCGGTAAGTCTGAAGGCTTAACGTGATAAGCACAGCACAAATATCTTATTGTGTACCATTGTGCTTAACAGCAAACAAAAAAAGCAATAAACTGGAGATCTAACTAACTGAAAGAAAGCCTCACATATGATCAGTAGGTTGTAATGAATACTAACGAGGACGGGCTTTACACATAGACAAATTAGTGGAGGGTGTAATACAACTATCCCATTAAACAGTATACAGTTTTCAAAGTCTGGATTTTGAACTTTACCGAAACCTGTTACAAAAAGTAACACTTACGGTTAAATCAGCATACAACATCGACAAGACTTAATTTTTAAAATTTTAGTAGATATGAAATGTATACTATAGGAAACAGTCACTGAGCATACTATAATTCTATTAAATTTTCAAAGTTGTGACACACATTTTCAACTATATATAGACAGTATTGAAGGTATTGTAAAATGTTGAAAACTGGTGAAAGACAATCATTGCAATAATAGTACTTCATACTAAAAAAATTGCAAGAACTTAGATGATACAAGAGCTCTTTTAAGATATAAAAAACTAAAGCTAAAAGATATTACGTTTCCTTTGGCACACGTTTATGTTCTTAAACGTTTGACTTTGTGTTTCTATCAAACAAGTGTAGATATTTATTGACATATTTACATAGCATATGTAAAAATAAAAAAATGCATGTAATTTTGTCATATTCTTGTTTTTGATCTCAATCTTCCAGAAAAAAAAATGTCTATCTTTCTCGTTAATTTAATTTCTTTATATGTATTAACCAGAGGAATTCCGCCTGATGTTAGTTTCTAAACAATGACTGCATCTCGAGTTGTCCAACTTGTATGGATATGTTCTAAAAGGAATGCACTATAAAGACAAAACCAGAATAAATGTTTCGTAATACATTTCTTGTTTTGGTTTTTCTATTGACTTGAAAAATATTTTTAGCCCTATTTTTAAACATTTGTTGTTGTTGTTGTTTGTACGGTATAATTTGGAACACGTTTATGAAGGTCGAGTTTTTGGAAACAACTTTAACATGTTTTCTAAAAATTTACAGTCAAACTTAGGAAAATAATTCAGATTTATTTGAAATATTGCACAGAGAAATGCTCATTTGTTGTTTTTATATATTCTTACTAAGTTTTAAGACATTTACTTTTTTATTATATTTTTAGAATAAAGTAATAAATTTATAGGTTATTAGCAGTTTCAAACTGCATTTTATTGAAATATTACTTGTAATATGCCTGCAAGATGCTAACATATAAACCCATTGTTAAACTAGAGGGACACTCAATAGAGCGCATACCTCCGCCACGCAGCTTTGATCATATTCGGCATTCAAAAAATGTCTGTATGACTGTTGTTATTAATGAACAAGGCCTATTTTTGGCAGAACAATGGGGAATAATATTCTACATATTTCTACCAAGTTTCATCAAAATCCAAGAACTTTTGACTGAGCAAAAATAGTGTGAAAAATTGTCCCCATGTTAACAGATAGGGAATTTTTTTTATTTTCGTGACCTAGTCCCTTAAAAAACTAATCACTTCTCATCTGGGTTATAGTCCAAAGGTATACCAATATTCTTCCAAATCCATTCAACCATTTCCGAGAAATCTTACTGACAAACAGATAAACACACAAAGAGGCGGAAACAACCTCCGTCCACCTTCGGTGGCGGAGGTAACTACATGTTAATAAAATATTAGCAGCGATAAGCTTGCATTACTGGCCTCCCCACTTTGTCAATTGAAAGTTTGGTGTTTGAATAGGATCTCAACTTTCATCATTAGTTAACTTCAGAATACAACTTTTATGACTATTTTACAATAGAGTAACATTTTATGATTGGAAATTATGATTCTATTTGTTTTGCATGTGAGGAAACTAGTTATCCATGTAAGGTCGAAACAGCTTAGTCTGCTATGTTATCATTAGCCGATCAAGTGATATGTCCACTTTCTTCCCTATCTTATTTGGTTCCTTTTTTCAAGTTCAATAGCCAGCCCTACATAGTTTTTTATTTAGCCATATTTTTTTCCTAATACTTGTTAGTTTAATTTTTTATAAGGTGGCGTACGTGGGTTACTAGGTTATACAGTGTATTCTAAAGCTTTACAAATTTTGCATAGAATAATAATCAAAATAGGTAGTCAAAGATCGTGAAGACTGTTTTTCTCTATCAAATGATGATAAAATTATAGTTATTACTAGAATTAGGTAGGCTTAGGCCTGTTAAAGAAAGATGATGACAAGCGACTTTGGGACGCTCTGAATAGCTGAAAAGCGGCATATACACGAGAGATAGATCGACTATACCAGGTATCTCTCCATATCTAGCTTCTGATGTCCTGTAGGTAAGAAATTCCAGATGACTTTTATATTACGTTAATACTGGCGTCCGTGCCATCCCTATATAGAAAATGAGATATCAACAAAATAATTTTAAACTCCATGCTGGTGAAATGTTAGTTGTAATAAGCTTGGAATTTTTCTATGTGTAAATTCCTTGTTAAATTGTAAGTTACTAAAATATTAGTATTAGTAAAGAAATAAACTTGCAAGTTGCCGATGAATAAAAGTATTGTTATTCTGCATGTAACTGAAATATTGGCATTGCTAAACTTCTAGCTTGCTCACATATCAAAACATAATTACACAGCGTGTTCGTAAAATATTAGCAGTGATAACCGAGTACGTTGGTTAAATGTGATTAGAAATAAGCTTACAAGTTGAGGAGGTATAAAAAGTGTTAAACTCAAATTACTGAATTATTAGAAGTGATAAGCTTCCAAGTTGCTGACATCTAAAAGCATCTACGTGTTAATAAAATATTAGCACTGATGAGCTTGCAGGTTGATAACATATCAAAACATTGTTAAACTGCATATTAGTGAAATATTTGTAGTAATAAGCTTGCAAGTTTATGATGTTGTAAAGTATTGTTAAATTGTATGTTAAAAATGAAAAATGTTACAAGCAATAAGCTTGCAAGTTGCTGACGTATAAAGCATTGTTTAGGGAAATATTAATAGTGATAAGTTAACTACTACTAATACTAGCCAAGGGTTCCCGTTAAGAAAGCAAAAATTGTATAAAAAGGCAATGGTAAATAATGTTTACCTTCCTTCTTTCTGTTGTTATTCAATCCCTAATGACATCTTTATATGCTAATTGCTTGCCCTGCATTACAAAAGGTAATAATTGATTCATTTAACGTTACGTATTTGTGTCTTTAAATTCAAGCCATAAGTCTATAAAAAAGTGGAAATGTGTCCTATTTCACAGTGCTCTTATTCCATCAGGATAGTTAAAACAAAGTAGGTCATGTACATTATCGGACAGTTTCCAGGTTTCCAGTTACCATACAAAATTTACGGTAATCGAGCCAGCCAACTGTGGATGATGCAAGCCAAAAGTTTTAAAAAAATGGAAATATGCCCTGTTTCAAGGGCTTTCTTGTCTCTCTTCTTGGAATAAAATCCTAAAACAATATAGCCATTGTGTACTGTCGGACAGTTTCCATACCAAAAATTACGGTAACTGAGCCAGCCAACTCTGGGTGATGGATACTAACGCACAAACACACACACATACACTCACATGATGGGTCATCTTTATAGGAGGATTACACTAACATACAGTTGTACCTTATCAAATTGCAAGTTTAGTGCTATTAGCATACCGTTTGACAATACTTTTATACCACAGCAACTTAGAAATGTATTGTAGTTTCGGAATTATTTTTGCACGTTAGTAACTCGCGAGATTATTATTGCTAGTATATCACTAACATTCAGTTTAGAAATGCTGTTAAACCTAGCAACTCACACGCTTATCGCTGCTAACATTTCATTAACATACAGTACAACAATGTTTTTATACGTCAGTAAAGTTCAAGTTTATTACTAACAATCAATAAAAAAATCGCAAAAATTAAGTATGATATAGGGATGGCAATGCCTAAAAGTACAGAAACAAGGTAGGGATGAATACAGAACACCATACATATATCACTACAAAAGTAGCCAAATCTTTCCAAGAATAACTTTTATCTACAACTAAGTGTTGAACTCCTGTCAGTTGCATGAATTCACGTTTGAATAAAACCATTTAAACTGAATAGTGCTATACAGTCTTACAGTGGTTAATAACCATAAGTTTGTAAGATTGACTCAGTACTTACAGGCTACTTATGTAGAGATTTTACCTTGGTTTTGGGTATTCATCTCTAACTTTTTCTGTACTTTTGGAAATTGCCATCTCTACACCATGCTTATTTTTGTAAAATATTTTATTATTTGTTTCTCTTCTTTCTTTTTTAAACAATTTCATTGAAGTAGGTTGATATTTGAACATTTGTTTTATGTTTATAAGTCAATGGTAATATATGTTGTTAATATATATATTAATAATATAATATCAGCTTTGTCAGTTTCTCTGATTCTGAATTACACTGGGAGTCAGTGAAGCTAGAATAGTTCCTTCAGGACGGTACAGGTACCCCGGAGCACCAGACCAATGTAAATGGGATATTTACAACTTACTGCATGTACATACAATCGACTCCATTACATGCTAGGGTCTTGTAAATTAATAGGAAGGACGTCATACAGATCCCAACACAGGAAGTATGATATCACGCACAAACAAACAGCTGAAAATTTGAAGAAATGTTGACTGCTATATAATGTACTATTTTGATAATTAGGAAACTGGTATTTTTAAACTCAGTCAGTAACGTGTACACAGATCTGTCAGATGCATAAATACTTGATCGCTTTGATACCTTGAATATTAATTTAGATTATCCTTTCTTTCTACTGAAGGTGTTTTGGAAGATATTATGTTTGTGGGATGAAAAATCACAAACGGTCGTTATATAAAAACAATTTGTGCTGCCATCTATCACCCAGAAATTAAACTGTTATTTAGGAAACATGGAAATAATATATGCTGCTAAACTGAACTCACTGTAGATTTCCTTTTAATATTTCCCTACAAAAATATGAGTGGTACAAGAACAGATTAAAATTAGTGTTATACAAGCTGTGAAAAACTCGATAATGGCAAGTAGATGCTCAAATAAGGCTATAACTCATCAGTGCTAATATTTCACTAACTTGGGGGTTTAACAATTCTTTTATAAGCCAGCAACGTTGAATCGTTTATTTCATTAACATGTATTAAACAATGTTTATAAGCAGCAGCATGCAAGATTATTACTGCTAATATTCCATTGATAAGCAATTTAACAATGATTTTGGGGATCAAGTTTATCACTGCCAATAATATACTGTTACGTTTCCGTTCGTTAGTTAATTTTCCGTAAATTCGTTCCGACAAAACTTTAGCGACACAAGTCTTTCTTTCTTAAATAAAACTGGTTTATTCTTTCCGAATACAACTTTACGATACACTTAATTTCAACAGTCGCTCTGTAACAAACGCTATAATTCTCAACAAACTTCTCACGTGCTTAACAATATTCTCTGTGACTGCAGTTCAATTACTCATTACCTTGTTGTCCCGTCACGTTGTGAACGTCTTATATATACAAGACTAACACATGTCTAGTAAATGCTAGGGCATTCTCGAAGGAACAGGATATTTCTAGAAAGAGATGGCGTGATACTAGTCACGTGACCTCGCTGACGCAACAATACTAATATTTTGTTTAACAACTCGTTTATGCATCAGTGCCTGTATGCTTATTACTACAAATCTTTTAGTTGCTTCTAACTTAACAGTGGTTTGTTTGTTTTTCACCAGCTTGCAAGCTAATCACTGGTACGTCAAAAACATGCAAGATTATTTCAACTAATACTTCACCAACATGAATTTTAAATATGCTTTTGTGCCTCAGCACCTTGCAAACCTATAACTGGAAAAATGTCTCTAATATGCAGTGAAACAATACTTTTGCACGTGAGTAAATTTCCAGCTTATCATTACTAGTATTTTATTAATAATCAGTTTCCTAAAGCTTTTATTCCTTACCAAGTTTTAGTTTATGTCTAGTGATATTTTACTAGTTTAGTCGTGTTTATAGGTCAGCAACTTACAAGCTTATTAACATTGATATTTCATTAACACTCAGTTTAACTATACTTTGATATCTTGTAAGCTAATTAGTTAATTGCTACAAATATTGCGGCTTCATCAGGGTTAATATGCACACTTGTGTATATTGACCCTGATGAAGCCGCAAATGCGAAACGTTGGTTAAATAAAAAATTATTATATATATATATATATCTGTAGTATAAAGGTCGGTTTTTCTAAACTTTTTATCAAAATAGTTTATTAATGCTTTTTTATGTCAGAAATTTACAAGATTATCACTGATAACATTGAATGATAACATAAAATGGAATCTTATACCTGCTAATATTTCACTAATTTGCAGTTTAGCAACGCTCTTACATTTCATTAACATGCAGTATAACAGTCCTTTTATAAGGGAGTATTTTCCAAGTTTATTACTATTAATCTTTCACTAACTATTTTAACAATACTTTTACACATCAGTAACTTTCAAGCTTATCACTGCTAATATTTTAATATATTGCAATTTAACAATACTCTTATACGTCAGCAACTTGCAAGATTGTCACGCTAGTATTTGTCTATTTTCCTGTTTAATAATGTATTTTATACGTCACAGATTTACTGGCTAATTACTTTTGATAATTCACTAACATTTAGTTAAATAGTGCTTTCATACCTCAGTAACGTCATTGTCGTTGGAAGCAATTTTTGAGTGGTCAGGCCATTGCCACTGCTAAAAAATGTGATACACGATGTGGGCAAAGCACACTACTGGCATGCAAAATATGCCATTTTCGGAGAATGTGAGAGCATGCCACCCAGGAAAGTTTTGAAAATTTAATGGCATGAGATTGAATCTTAAGCCATTTTAACTTCAAATACTGCATACACACAACGTAATGTATTAAATTAAAAGAAGTAACTTTTAATACATAAGTTGTAGCTCTATATACCATGAAAAAGTGGTCAGGCCATGGCCTGACTGGTCTTACCGTTTCCTACGGCCCTGAACGCACAAGGTTATTACAATAAATATATGATGATTTTGCAGTTTAACGATGCTTTAATACGACAGCAACTTGTAAGGTAATTACTGCCAATATTCCATTAAATGACAGTTTAACAATGCTTATGTACGTCAGCAACTTGTAAGGTAATTACTGCCAATATTCCATTAAATGACAGTTTAACAATGCTTATGTACGTCAGCAACTTGTAAGGTAATTACTGCCAATATTCCATTAAATGACAGTTTAACAATGCTTATGTACGTCAGCAACTTGTAAGGTAATTACTGCCAATATTCCACTAAATGGCAGTTTAACAATGCTTATATACGTCAGCAACTTGTAAGGTAATTACTGCCAATATTCCACTAAATGGCAGTTTAACAATGCTTATATACGTCAGCAACTTACAAAATTACCACTGCTAAAATATTGCAATCTTTTTGTTTAATTATGCTTTTATACATCATCAACTTGCAAACTGAACACTACCAATATTTTATAAACATGCAGTTTAACATTGCATTTATACCTCCGCAAATGGCACACTCATCACTACTAGTATTTAACTAATGTGAAGTATTACAATTATTTTATATGTCAGTAACTTGCAAGTATATTATACTGATCCTCCACTAAAGTGGATATTAACAATTATTTTATACCTCAGCTACTTCCAAACTTATCCCTATTGAAATTTCAATAACAAACAGTTTCATAAAGCTTTTATACCTTAGCAACTGGCAAGAATACTAGTGTTGAGTTTTTATTAACATTCCGTTTAACAATTATTTTATACCATAGCAAATTACAAGACTAACAATGCTAATAGTTCACCAACACACAGTTTAACTATGCTTCTTTGCCTCCCAAATAATTTGCAAGCTTATCAGTAATAAAATTTGAAAAAAGAGAAATTATATATTTTTATAGGCAGTAGTTTGCAAGCTTATTACCACTAATATTTCAGTAATATGCAGTTTAGTAATGCTTTTATTCTCCAGAAACTTTCAAGCTAATCACACTAATATTTCTTTAACAACAACTTTCCAAAAGCTCTTATACTTAAGGAACTTGCAAATTACCCTCTGAAATTAATTATTTCAGTAATATTGTCATATATTAACAATGATAACTTTTCAAGACGCTGATGCATAAAACCATTGTTAAACTACATAATAATGAACTATTAAAAAAGATAGGCTTACAAGTTTCTAAGGTATAAAAGCTTTATGAAACTATTTCCTAATGAAATATTAGTATTGATAATCTTGCTGGATGCTAGATGCTAAAACCATTGTTATTCTCAAAGGTAGTGAAAGATTAGTAGAAATAAATTTCCAATTTGCTGTGGAATAAAATTATTGTTAAACGACAGATTAGTGATATATTAATAATAAATATCATGAAAGTTCCTGGCGTATAATATCATTGTTAAACTGTATGTTTGTGAAATATTAGTAATGAGAAGCACATGCTTCTCCTATGTAAACCTCGTCTTCTCTCGCGAAGGCCTCCCGACGAGTGAAATAACACCATAAATAAACTTAAACCCTGCTAAGGTACAAAAGCTATAAGTAACTGCTTGATAATGAAGTGTTAGTAGTGGTAAGATGGCGAGTTCATGATGTCTAAAAGCATTTTAAATATGCTAGTGAAAGAGTAGCAGCAATAAACTTGACAGTTACTAAGGTATAAAAGCATCTAATCAACCCAGGGGGCGTTTTTGTTCCACTTGGGGCATGATGGTGGGTAAAACAAAATACGCGGCCTAGCTAACTAATGAATAAATATTTGTTGTAAAGTCCTTATCAATGCTATAAGTGTAGCTAACAGTTTGGCTACCGATTTTGATTTTACTCCTTTAAGTCACACACTCGTTCTTCTTTTGGCCACACCTTTTTTTCACACCTAAGGTGTTTTTGATTAGATTTTATGACTTTTGTCAATACACACTAACAAACCACAGAAAGTAAGAAAGTGACATTTGATAGTAACCCACATTAGCTTTAGGATCGCAACCCTATTATTCGGAACAGACTTTTACTTTACAGAACCAACCAGATTCTTTAAAATATATGGTGGTAGTTTTCCTCTCTAAAACAGCTTCCTTTATAGTAACGCCATGTAATTTAGATTAACAGTTTCTTTTCATCACCCCCATTGTATCGGTACATCTGTATCAAGCATCATTATTTATGCTAATTGCTTAAGTGAATATCACGTGACGCTAAACGCTCTTTAGTTAGGATAATCTTATCAAATTTAGTAAATTTATGCAGAAAATTTGACAATGAATAATGAACAATAACCCGTATGATTATTTTGAAAACTTGAGGTAGAAACTGCTAATCTAGTTTGCTTGTTCTAACCAATACTTATGTATCTGTAGGTCCTTTCACCTTATAGTTTTACTGCTCTAAATCAGCAGTCTTTAATTCGAATGACAAAAAAACTTAAAACAGTCCACTTTTACTCTTAGGTGAAGCTGTAGTAAAAATCTCAGGCATAGGCCTGCGCAAAAATTTTGGACAAATTTGAGCGTTTTTTGTTGAATAAATTAGCACGTGGCTTATACTTATACCAAATAAGACTCCTAATTGTAGGTTGTAAAGATCTAGCAGTGTACCAAATTTGAAAAAAAATCCATAAAAATTAAACATGTGTTTCTATCAAATAAAGTTTTCGTACTTTTGGTGCGAAAAAAAAAAGAGAAGATTTTGTTTGTTTTGAATTTCGCACAAAGCTACACGAGGGTTATCTGCGCTAGCCGTCCCTAATTTAGCAGTGTATGACTAGAGGGAAGGCAGCTAGTCATCACCACCCACCGCCAACTTTTGGGCTACTCTTGTACCAACGAATAATGGGATTGACCATCACATTATAACGCCCCCACGGCTGAAAGGGCGAGCATGTTTGGTGTGACGGGGATTCGAACCCGCGACCCACAGATTGCGAATCGAAGGCCCTAACCACCTGGCCATGCCGGGCCCAAAGAAGAAGAAACTCAATCAAAATTGGAGATGTTATATCTTAGGTTTTGTTAATGGATTGCCTTGAAATTTGTTATGTGAAGTAAGAGTTCAGTAGTACATATCCACTCAAAATATGTGGTAGTTTGGAATACTACAGTGTGAGATACAGAAGGTGAAAAATCTCTAAACTATCACACCTGTAAATAACACTGCAGCAGGTTGTTTTGGCCTCAAGACACATTACCATGTCTTTTTTTTTTTTTAATACCGCATGTTACTGAAAGGATATCAATTACTACTTGGCAAGGTGTTGAGATATAGAAGTATTGTTTAATTCCATGTTAGTGGAATGTTAATAGTAATCATATTGCAAGTTTGTGACGTAAAAACATTATTAAACAGCAAGATCGACTAATATTAACAGTGATAACCTTTCAAGTTGCTGATATACAAATGTATTGTTAATAAAGCTTGCGAGTTGCTGACGTGTAAACCACTTTTAACGTGTAGATTAGTGAAATATTAGTACTGATAACTTTGCAAGTTGATGACTTGTAAAACCATTATTAAACAGCAAGTTCGTCAAATATTAATTCCTATAACCCTGCGAGTGCTTACGTTTCAAATATTAGTGATGCAAAAGCTTTATGAAACTGTTGGTTAAAGAAACATATATGACAATAAAAACATATATATTAGTATTGAAAAGCAATATTAAATTAAAATTTAGTAAAATATTAGCTATGATAATCCTACCAGTTTCGGACATATAAAATCATTATGTAGCCGGATTTTCTTGAAATACTAATAGAAATAATATTCCAGGTTTCTGTGGTATAAAAGCATTTTTATGCGGCATGTTAGTGAAATCATTAGTAATAAGCTTAGAAACTGCTCAGATATAAAAGTATTCTTAAACTTCATGTTAGCGAAATGTTAGTTGTAAAAAGCTTGCCAGTTACTGAGGTGTAGAAACGTTGTCCAACTGCATATTAATGAAGTATTAGTAGTAATGAGCTTCCAAGATGCTTAGATATGAAAGCACTATGAAAACCCTAGCTAGTTCAATATTAGCAGTACTAAGCTTGAAAATTGCTAACGCATAAAGTATAGTTACGTAGCATGTTAGTGAAATATTAGAAGTGATAAGCTACCAGTTTGGTGACGAATAAAAGTATTATAAAGAGCATGTTCGTTAAATATTAGCAATTATAACCTTACAAATTACTTAGGTGTAAAACTTATTTTAACATGCAGGTTAATATTAAGTTATAAGTTGCTGAAATACAAAACTCTGTTAAACAGTAACTTAGCGAAATATTAAGAATGATAAGTTTTCAAGATGCTTACCAATAAAGTCATTGTTAAAATTGATGTTAGTGAAATATTAGAAGTTATAAGCATGCAGTTGCTATCGTATAAAAACATTCTTGAACTGCACGTTAGAGAAATATTACAAGTAACAATCTTCCAAGTTGTAGATGTATAAAAGCATTGTTAAAATGCATGTTAGTGAAATATCATAAGTACGGTAGTGCTTATAGTAAGAATGGGCCAAATTTGCAATACAAATTAAAATCTCAAACACACTGCAAACAGCATGTAAACAAAACTTTATAAGCACTTTACACACACAGTTGAGTAGTAAACAAACCAACTGCAAAGTAACAAGCCACCAAAGTACTTGAGCAAGTCGGTAGAATAAAAACCTAATATTTCACAAAACCACAAATTTGTCTATCTGATTGACTGACTAATGTTGTTGGAAAGGCATAGCTCTCTACTGCCTTCACGTTGTGCAAATCTAAATGCCCATGATTGAATTATGCTACCTTGACTAAAGTGTTTTTCTTAGTTTTACTTATAACCTTAGTAATAACAAGTAATAACAATAACAATTTTGCAACACTACTAGAAAGCTAACAATACACTAGTAACTATATTCTGTGACTACGAGCACGCTCTATGAGTTTTCCGCTCTCATATCATATGTGAGTGCACGATTGCTTATGCGCGCATGCTACGTTATCAGTCCACGGCTGTATCAGCTAGATAAAAAAACGTGGATTAAGTATATTTTCTAGATCTAGGTTTTAACTATCATCTAACCTTTGAAAGCAAAGTGTTAACTTCTATACATATGATTCGAGGGTTCTGTGTTGGACAAAGCACTTATATCATAGCAGTTGGTGTCTAAGACGTGAGTCTCCTACGTGAGAATGAATGCTACCAATGCCGAAATCTGACACGGCTTTGCTCGAGCACTCAGGACTGAAAACAAGAATGATAAGTTGTATACTTTACCTTTGCATTGTTTTCAAACCAAGTATTATCTATTGACATCTAAGATTGTACTTGAAATAGTGCGATTTTTAAAATATGCCTTCCGAGGAAATAAAACGAGAGAAAAGGAGAAAATCTTATGTTGATAACCTTGAAAAGTCTCTGTCCCAGGAAGATAGCATTACTGCAAGAAAAAAAAATAACATTAGAAATAGTAATACTAATATGCAAAACAAGCCTTACTATTAATCCAGCCAAATAAAACGCTTCCACCCTGGCTAGATGGAAGAAAAACTATAGCAAAGGTATCAGCAAAAACAAGGAAGTGTCGAGAGATAGCTCTAAGAAAAGTTACGAAAATGATAGATCTATAGCCCATTCACTCTCGAGAATTAACACCAAGAAACCCTACGAAAAGGATAGGCCTAGAGCCTAGTCACTCTTGAGACTTGGTACAAAAAAAAACCTATGATACAAGTGTAAAAAAAAAATTAAATAGAAAAACTAGGATGTAGGAAAAGTACCAAAATCTAAGGAGCAAGGTAGGAATGGGCGGGATAAGATTACAACACATTAGAAGTAATAAACGTGCAAGTATGTGGAGGATAGATTCATTGTTAAGCTGCAATTCAGCTGCAATTTGTCAGGTACAAATGGAATATTGTTAAATTGTAACCCAGTGGAATGATAATAGTAATAAACTTCCGGGTGTTATTGTATAAAAGCATTGTCAAACTCGTTGTTAGTGAAATATTACCAGTGATAAGTTCGCAAATTGTTCATGTACTAAAGCGTTGTTAAACACCATGTTAGAAAAATAGCAGTAATAAGCTTGAAGCTGCTTATGTATAAATGAAAAATGGGTGGTAATAATTTTGCAAGTTCTGACCTATTAACATAGATAAATGCAAGTTATATAAATATGAACAGTGATAAGGTTGTAATTTTCGAAGTATAAAAGAATTGTTAAACTGAACGTTTGTGAAATATTAATAGTTAGAAAAGCAATATTAACTCTGCATTAGTTCACTTGCTGTATGAAACAACCTTAGTACCATGGGGTTGCGCCACACCTTCACACAAGAAAATTAAGTTTTATTAGATTGTTAATCTATCTATGTGTACATCTAAATTAAACATCTTGTTAATGATTCCATAGAATATTGTCAATTTTTTGTTTTGATAGTGTTAATAAATGAATAACAGAAAATATCAGATATTAATGCTTGATATCGCTTTATTTACAAAAAAAAATACATGATTAAAAAAGTAAAATAATTTTGTTTTGTATCTAAACAACTTCCTATGAATTATTTTGAACTAAAAACATCATTTGTTGGCCAACAACAATGAAGATTTCGTACATTTAATGTAACCTAATTGCTTACTCAGAATCTTCTGTATCTGATATCACTGTTTGACACTGAAAGCACTGGATATAAACTTGACTGTGATCTGCTTGTCTTCAAACTGATCATATTCACTCTCACTATTGTCCTCAGGTTCACTATCACTGGAACAGTCAGCCAACATCTGCCAATTCTCTCGCCCTCACTGGCACCATCCATCTTCAATCTAATAACAAATAAGAAACTGCCCTCACAAAAACCTAATACTCTCCAAAAATCTTTGCTGAAGCAAATATTTCATATTTGCACGTATAAGCTTTAAAAACATTGTATCATAAATGACAAGTAATAGAGAGATAGTTAATCCTGGAAAACATACCTTGGTTTAGTACCTTAGGGTATTTTGCTCTCCAAACCACGAGAAACCACAACTGAGCTAACAACTCAGCTGGGGTAGAAATGGGAGAAACTGGGTGTGTACTCTAGCGGCAGTTTCAGGAAGCTACCAGGAACAGGAAAGGCCTCGGCGCTCCCATCGGTTTGTGAGATTGTTGACAAAAGTTTTGGGGTAAAAAAAACCCAATGTATGAAAGTAGGGTCAAACTGGTTATTACTGAAATATTATTCGTGGGAACTTGCATAGATCTAAGATATAAAAACGTTGTCAGTCTAAGTTAGTGAAATATTAGGAGCAATAAATTTGCATGTTTCTGACATACAAAAACATTGTGGAAGGGCCCATTAGTGAAGTATGATTAGTAATAAAGTTGATGTTTTTAACGTATAAAAGGAGTGTTAAACTATATTGTAATGAACTATTAGCAATACTAAGTTTGCACGTTGCTGGTATATAAAAGCATTATTAAGCTGCGAGTCAGTGAAATGTTAGCAATGATGACTTCCAATTTAGTGAGCTACGAGCAGAGCATTTTTAAACTGCAAGCTGAGGAAAGGTTAATAATAAGCTTGCAAATTTCTAAGATAAAAAAGCATTTTTAACATAGAAGTTAATGTAATATCAGTGGAAAAAGAAGCTTTAAAATTGCTGATGTACAAAATCATTGTTAAACTGTATGTTAGTAGAGTATTGATAGTGATAAGCTGCACGTATTAAAGAATTGTTTAATAGCATGTTCGTCTAATATTAGCAGTGATTCGCTTGTAAGTTTCTAAAGTATGAATGCAGTAGTCAACTCAATGCTAGAAGAATATCAGTTGTAACTAACATGCACATTGTTATGGTATAAAAGTGCATATTAATGAAATTTTAGTTTAAACGAGTTTACAAGTTGTTGACGCATAAAACCACTGTTAAACTACAAGTCAGTGAAATGTCAGCTGTGATGAGCTTGCAATTTAGTAAAGTAAAAACAAATCATTGTTAAAGTGCAAGCTAGTGATAAACTAGCAAGTTCTTGACGTATAAAGGCACTGTAAAATATTAGTAATAATAACCTTACATCTTGCTGGGGTATAAAAGCTATTTCAAGCTGCAAGTTAGTGAAGTATTATTAGCGATAAGCTGAGAAGCTGGTAGCAGCCTTTACGTGCTCCTCCTGTTCGTGTAATTTTCCCCTGATAAACCTAACAACTAATACTACCAAGAAAGATACCGGACATTGCTAAACGACTTCTTGATCAGAATAGTAAATTAGTACTAGATAAAACCCTTTTCAGGACCTACAAAGAAGGAGGATCGGACCAGTAACGAAAGTCTATCAACTTAATGTTGATGGCTTGTCTAATGCGAAGTGCGACTAATCGCGAAAGAATTCTGCAACAATAACGTGGATATCGTCCTCCTGCAAGAAACCCATCTAAAAACGCATTCAGACTATAAAAGCTATATTCCTGGATATCATCTTGTTGCGAGTATGAGTACTCTCACCATCAACGCTGAAGCTATTCAAACAGATGACTTATTCTCCATTTCCATCAAAGTTAACGCCCTGATGATCATTAACGTAATTATGAACAACTGTGGTACTCCTCAGTGCAGAACATCCAGCGATATTCACCGAGGACTTTAATAGCCACCATCACAAATGGGGCCATGCCAGCAAAAATACAGCTCGAGAACAACTAGCAGATTGGGCAGTGCTCAAATATCTCACTCTACTGTATGATGCTAAACAACAAGGAATATTTCACTCGGCCAGATGGAAAAGGGACAATTCTGACCTCTGCTTCACCTTCTGTGATATGAAAGGTAGAAACTTGATCACTTCACGAAAAAAACTCTGAAGTTTTCCGACATCCCAACACCAACCCAGCCTTCTCCACATCAATAATGAAATTCCGCTTGTTCCATCAAGGCCAAAACCACATTGAAACTTTTAAAAATTCCAGTGGAACAATTTCATTGACACAGAGAAGGCATTATAGGCCACATTTCTCGGTTTCCAGAAAACTTTGACCACTTTTATTGCAATAAAAAGTGTCTCCCAAGTCTACACGAAACAATATATACTCTCTATTGGTCCCAAGAAAGTAAGCAAGCAGCTCATGGCTATCCACAACCAAACGCAGGACCCTGAGATGGTAAAAGTGCTTTTCGATTCTCTTGAGAACGCTCTACAAATTAGATGGCGCAAAACTGTGGAAAGCATATATTTCATGAACTCAAACCAGAACGCTTGAAACATCTTCTGCCATCTGGGAGCCACTGAATATCCCACCACTCAACAATCAAACTTTTCACAAGATGTGATTTCAGCTCAGCTGCTAATTAACTTTAAAGTGTCAAAAACTCGGGTAAATGAACAAGAAGTCAATAAGGCACTAAAAGTCCCACTCAAAGGTGCCGATTACACATCCCATTGGCAGAACTATATACATTGAAAGAGTTAGATGACACACTTGCAACTACCAAATTTGGGAAAGCAGTCGGTGTCTATGGCCTTTACTCAGAGTTCATGAAGGAACTTAGACCCAGGAAATGGACATGTTTGTCGAGTGTTTCATTAGTATTCTACATGCTGGAAACATTCTTGCAGTCTGGCACTAGAAAACATTCATTGCAATTCTAAAACCAATGAAATCTCCTGTGGATGCTCTAAGTTACTGGCCACATGCCTTGCTCTCAGCCACATATAAAGTTATTAAGCACCTCATCTTCAATAAAATTGGTCCTATCTTAGACACAGCAACTGGTTTCATTTCAAGCTGAGTTTCAGAAAGGTCGAAAATGCTTCAACCAGGTCCTCACCCTTACCTTGCACTTAGAGGAGTTACCAGCAATGAATGAAGGTTGGCATCATTTTTGTGGAACTTTCATATGCTTATAATACAGTCTATTAGAGTGTTATGCTTCTAAGACTGTCAAAAGTAAATTAGATGTACAAAAACACAGTGACTTAAAACTATGATCTGCAACAAACACTTCAGGGTACACCTTGGGGGAAATAAGACGCATTTGTACCCTGAACGATGGAGGTTTGCCCACCCAAACACTTTTATCTTGCAACCAAAACATCTGACATCCATGAAATCGAAGTACACCTTACACAAGACCTTATGCTCCTTGAAACTTTCTTCCTGAAGTGACAGCTTTGACTAAATCTCACGAAGACGACTGTCACGGGCTTCCATCTGAGCATCTCATTTGTTAAACATGAACATGATGTCCTTTCATTAGGCAGTCTTTGTAAAACACTGCAACACTGAAATATCTAGACATACCTCCAGATCGTTCATTAACCTACCACCACCACCATCTACAGAACACTGGAATGAAGATCAAATCCAGGGTGAACCTGGTATGGAAAATAACTGGTACCTCATGGAGCAGCAAAGCAAGCAACTACACATTCAATTTAGTAGCAAAGTACTGCTGTTCAACATGGGCAAAAAACTGTCACTTAAAATTCATTGATGTCCCTTTAAGATCAGCTATGCGAGTAGTGAATGGAACCCTATGGTTAACGCAGACTGAATAACTCCCTTCCTCGCACACATTGGTCCACCATCAGTTCGTTCTGAGCAAACCATTATAAAAGAGCACGACCGATTTATAGCAAATCCTGTAACCCCAGTCAACGAGGACTTGTAGAACCCTTCCATAACCGACTCAAATCTCGCCGACCTTACTGGTCCACTATAAGAAGACATATCTTGGAGTCGATCTCCCATAATCTGTTGGAAAGTCTCGTAGATTTACAGTGACGTTAAAAACCGAGACTTATCTAAGACCAAACAAAAAAGGATCCAGGATCTGATCTTCAGCCTAAGGCATAGCAAGTTCTCAATCATATCTACACTGGACGATGAATGTGTGGCTACCTGCTACACAAATGGTGAATTGAAGAACACTCTCATGGGATTGTGGGCATGCAATTCAAGCAATCAAACACGTTATAACTTCTTGCCCTAAACACCGTTTTTTGGGTGATATTGGTCATCTCCATGTGGCGACATCAAGTGGATATACAACTGTAATTTACTGTTGCAACACTCCATACCAAAAAGAAGTGATAAACGTTTCAGTTATTAAAGTACAAATAAAAGTGCATATAAGCGAAATGTTAATAATAATAACCTTTTAAGTTTATGAGAAATATTTTTTTTAAATGGCTAGTTAGTCAATACTAGTAGTAATAATCTCACAAGTTAGTGAGGTATAGAAGCATTGTTTCAACTCCAATTTAATGAAATATTAGTAACCATAAACTTGTAAGATGTTTATGTACAAAAGCATTGTTAAATTGCAAGTTAGAGAAATATTAGCAGTGGCAGGCTTTCAATCTGAAGATATATTTAACAGCATTTTCATTGTGATTGAATAGTGGCAGGTGGCAAAGGGTTGAAAGTTAGCTAATGTTACTCCTCTTTTCAAGTAAGATGATAAAAATTACCCAAGTAAGTATAGGCTTCTTAGTCTTACATAAGTTGTGGGAAACGTTTGGAAAGTTTAATAAAAGATGCATGGCAAAATCATTTAACAAAGTTTAGAATTTTATTGGATTGTCAAAATGTTTTCACTAAGGAAAAATCCTGTTTTCAAATATTTTGACATTCTTTGTAAAGGTTACTGCTTATGTAGATGAGGGTAAGAATGTAGATTTGGTGTACCTAGATTTTCAGAAAGCACTTGAAAAGGTGCCACATAAAAAGCTATAGATGTTGGGATAAGTTAGCTAATTGGATAGAAGAATGGCTGAATAGAAGAAAGCTGTGGGGTTGTTATAAATGGAGTTCAATCAAATTGAATTAATGTCACAAGTGCAATACCTTCACTTAGGACCTTTGCTCTTCTAAATTTAAATCACTGACATAGCTGAAGGAATGGTCAATATGTTACTTAAATTTGTTGATGATATTAAAGTCTTGGGTGTTGCTGGCTGTGAAAAGGATTCTGCTGCTTTACAAAAACATTTATGTCATTTAGTGAGTTGGATGAATAAATGAATAATGGGTTCTAATTATTATACATGAAAGATAATGCATATGGGTTACCATAAATTGAATTATAGGAATAGTTTTGATAGGATTAACCTTAACAGTGTTATGAAAGAAAGGGATCTTTGTGTAGTGGTTGATCAATCTCTTAAGCCATCCAAGCAGTGTACTTTTGCTTGTGGTAGGTAGGGAAAATAGGATTGTACGGCTTATCTACAGAAATATCGAATACAAGTCTAAAGAAGTTATAATTTCATTGTATAGGTCAGTAGTTAGGCCACATTTGGGGTATTGTGTTTAGTCTTGGGCTTCGCACCTTAGGAATGACATTGAATTGTTGGAAAGGGTTCAGAGGAGGGGCACTAAATAGTGCCTGGATGGAGGGGTTGTCATACGAGGAGAGGTTATTGTTTTCTCTTGAAAAAAGAAGAGTTACAGGGGATCTGATTGAGGTGTTTATAATTGTTAAGGGAATTGATAGTGTTCATGCATCATCTTTCTTCATATTTAATGGTGAGAATGGAAGGAATAGGGAACACGAATATAAATTTTGCCAGGATAGGAGTCATCTTCAGCTAAGAGTTATTGGTTTTTCTAACAGGAGGTAGGAGCTTTAAGTAGGTTTAAGTGAAAGCTTTATAATTTTATGAATGAAAAGGGTTGTATTTGAGTTGTTGTTTGTTTTTGTTTTATTTGTTTATTTAATCAAAAATTTTAGTTTAGTCTAAGGATGGGACAGACTAGTTGGACCAATAGGTCCTTTACTGTTCCTCAGCATTATATAATGTTAAAATCAATATCAGGTTAATGTTTTGCTTGTATTTTGCATGTTTATTAGAATAGTAAATATTGATGAATCTAAAGTAATCGAACACAAAAATCTTACAGGCAGGAACAACAAGAACACCATGAAATATTATTTTTAAAAAGTGCAAGCAATAGCACTTGCTAGCAAATTACAATAAAATTTTATTACGACGTTATTCATATAGACCCCCAGCTGCTATGTCAGAGCGTGGTCACTGTCGCATCACTTAAAACATGACGGATATGAATTCTGTAGTGTTCCATAAGCCTTGGACTCCAACGAGGAGCAAACAAGGCTGCATTGGCTGATTACACCAGGCCAGTTCATTTAAAATCTAGCTTGCCAGATTCCACAGAGAACAAGTCCTACGTGTTCTTAATAGTAGCGCCCTGCTTAATCACGTAGTAGTTCTTATAAATAATAATACAATAACCTTATTCACCTGTATGTGGAGCATGCGTCATAAAGATATAAGAGTGCAACTGTCTTTTTTTTGATACCAAATAAAACGGGTTCCATACACCTTAGATAAAAAATGGTTATGTTGGCTGTGATATTAATTTCATTGGCGACATGGTGCTCTGTTACAATCAAACAAGCTGTTTCTGGCAAATCAGAACAATAAGCGTAACTTCATCTTTATTTTGATTGAAGAGATTGGGTGTAGGAGCTTC
>NW_013666405.1:152256-155008 GCF_000517525.1 Limulus polyphemus
TATATATATATATATATACATATTCGTGTCAGTGTAAATTACTTGTACCTGATGATGACAAAACCTTGTCGAAACGTTGTAGATTTGCTGTTACGTTAAACTTATATTAAAGTTTTTCTTCATTACCCATTCAAGCCTTCTCCAGCCATTATTAGTCTAGAAGTTGGTTCCTCGTCATCGAATTAGGTTTTATATTGTGGAAATTTTAAATGTAGTATTTTGTTAGGTAGCAGGAATTTCAATCATAATTAACATCACTCACTTGTATGTTTTAGGCATTTGAAAAAAAAATTAGCAATTAGTATGCCCGAACTTTGAACCAAAACATTTATTTATAATTTGTGTCCCACTGCCACAAAAACGGACCCCACACTTAATTTTTATAACTCATGATTGAAGTTAACTATATGTCTAAGACTGAAGTGATGAGTTAAACTCGTTGGTGTAAAATGCATGATTTCACTCTAATTACTACAGCTAAACTACACTTTCAAGACATATAAACTTTGCTTATATGAAGAAAATGATCAAATCGCCAACATCATATCAGCTTAACACTGTTGCCGAAAAAACTTAGGTGTTCCTAATTATCAAAAGGTGAAACATTTTCAATGTTAGAAATAAACCTTCCAACACAGAATCAAAAGAAATGCAAAATAAACCACAACCAGGTATCATACAACTAAATATCGTTCTTTGTAACAAGCTTTCCTGAGGTCAACGGAATATGTTTTATAACAAAACATAATATATTTGTATAAAGTAGTTGTTTGTTATTAGTATTGGAGATAATTACTGCATTTCTTGCTGGACTGTATTCCTAGAGCTAGAATGGACTAGTAGGTTTTAATATATATAGGTGTCTACAGTAGCTCCAGTACATACTGACCGTAAATGCGCCATGACATCACACTTAACACAGTCAAGTTTCTTTATTGTCTCGGGATACAAAATAACGAATTGATTAATATTCCAAAGTTTATTCATTGACGCATGAAACCTGAATTCATGTGTAAAGTGTAAAAGTGCCCAATGGTGTTACTCTCCACTATGGTGGCCTTCATAAAAGTCTATATGATTTATGTAGTGTTGTGCGATGAACTGCGTGGAGCTGAAAACCGTTTTCATAAAGTCTGTTCCTTACCGTTTAGTCACTGATAGTCACTCAATCCAGTTATTGTCCTGAAGTCCATTTCAATTCATGAGCAGAGAAGACTGGTCATTTCTAAAATTATTTAGCTAATGGTTATTACGTTTTGTAGTTAAGCTATTGTGACCTTGTCCAATACAGACCGTTACACAAAATGAATAACCAATTTTTAAAAAATCTTGGACACTCTGTGCTTATATCAACTACCGTGTAACATTGTCATACAATTCTACCAATGTAATAACCAAAAGTGAAATGATCCAAAGAAATAATTGACAAACGATCAAATATTTTTAAAAAATTTTAGAATACTCTATTTTCAAGAAAGAACATGAAAAACGTATAGAAACAATTTTCCCGCAACAAAACATGTAGAACATAATTAAGAACATATTGATTTTTTTAATTGCATTCTATCGTAACTGTCCCTTCTAGTTATTTCGTGTAGCATATTAGTAAAGTACATAAACTAATTTTTCTAAAAACGTTCAATCAGGAGATACATTATGAGCTGGTAAGATCTGCTTGCTTTCTATGGTTTGTATAAACGCTACGATTATAGCGGAAATAGTCGTTAGAATGTAAGGAATAAAACATGTAAACTTTAATACACAGAAATATAACAATCAATATATTTTCAAGGTTAATAACACTATATGTATGCGTGTGTGTGTGTGGCGAAGGTTGCTTACCATTAGAATTTGTTTTGTGGTTTGTTTATTTTTTGAGAAACGCAATCGATTTGAAAAATAAGATATATAAACATTTAGGTTTATCTTGAAGGTTCACAAATACGATCGTCAGCCCCCTACGGAAGTAACTGAAGAGTATATTTATTTAAATATCTCAATTTTAAATTTGTTGAACTATCAACTTTTTAATACAGATTACTTATAGTCAGGTAACCTGACAGTTTAAACATCCAGAGATACAATGGTTAGGTTTAATGTGAATTGTACATCATAAGCACAATAACTGGGCACAGACTTACCACAAAAACAATCTCTAATGAAACACTTGAAAGAACAAGTATGCTTTGCTGTTAGTCAACAGATACTGAATTCATGCATATCCCAATTGACTTGAGGGTTATTATGTATTGGCTTCGAAATATAAATTCAATCAATACAGTGAACATTCATAAGATAAATACTTCGCAAGAAATTAGCGTACACCTTGAAAAAAACATTGTGATTAATTCTGCAAATCGATCTTGTTGCTCTCTATATAAAGAAATAATAGACGAATTTCCGATAATATGAGTGGTGTACATCATGTTTGATTCTCATTCGTATTTTTGTGATTTGAAACCAATTTAGATAGTCTTTCTTTTATGTTTAGTTTTAAAAAAGTTGCATCATACGTCATCCAAGAAGCAAGAATTCAACGATAATTTATCGAAAAATTACTCTTGATTTAGACTACTCGGTAATGGAAATTATTTGTACTAGTATTTAATCTGTTTGTTTTTGAATTTCGCGCAAAGCTACACGAGGGCTATCTAATTTAGCAGCTAATCATCACCACCATCCGCCAACTCTTGGGCTACTCTTTTACCAACGAATAGTGGGATTGACCGTCACTTTATAACGCCCCCATGAC
>NW_013666405.1:155327-163233 GCF_000517525.1 Limulus polyphemus
GATTCGAACCCGCGGCCCTCAGATTGCGAGTCGAGTGCCTTAACCACCTGGCCATGACGGACTCAGTATTTAATCTGATTTTCATTTTGTGACGTAAGTAATATTATTACTGAACGAATCGAACCTCAGTTTGCCTCGAGTTTATTCAAACATTTTCAATCTTTAGACAACAAAATAACCTTCATTTACCCCTAGTTTCAAAGATCGTACTATATATCATTATGTAAGCATCACGCTATTTTTCTAAAAAATAAACCCACTTAACAATATACATAGAAACACCACAAACCTTCGCTGAAAAGTTCGTTGATCTCTGATATTCGATTAAAGAACTACCTATGAATCTTACAGGATCTAACTGGTTAAGAGATATCTAAACGAGGGGTAAAATTCACTTAAGAACGATTTTATTTTTACAACGTTTCTCGTATTAAGGGAATATTATCCACAATTTCAGATTATTTTTTTCCAGTTACAGGATCTAACATCAGCATACATGAGAATAAAACAAAAATATAATGAAATGTTTTTTCTTTTCATGTATGCTGGTGTTACATGTTGTGATTGAAAAATATCTGAAAACTACAGTTTTTGTTTTATCTACTTTGAAAAATGCACTAAACTCTAAAATAATATTTAATTATAAAAAATAATATTACAATAAAGAGAAAAAAATATATTTCATAGGGAAATTTCTAAATATGAAACACATTCGAAATAAATGTGGTTGATAAATGCTTTAAATATACCCTAAAATTTATTTATAAATCGGAACTAGACATTTCTTTTTACATAAAGAGGTCATCACATCTGCAATTAATCTTATGGAGATGTGATTGGTCAGAGAAGATAAATAATTATAAAAGCTGAAACATTGATAAGCAGCCAACAAATAACCTAGAATTTCAAAAAAAAAGAAGGCGGTGGTATTTAATGCAAGTGAAACAACTTATTCTTAACCCAGTGTCGTAAATAAATAACTATTGATTATTTTATCACTCATACAAACAGTTAAGTCTACATAACTGGTGATGAGAATCACTAGAAATGAACAAAATTTAAATTATAGATTGTTAAGGTATGACACAACCCTTGCTCTAAGGTTATAGTAACAGAAGCTAACTGTGAAACTGACAATGATGAGAAAGACAATCTAGAAGAGATATAATGCAGATACTTTCAGATTTTGTGAAATGGTTGTAATAGTAACCAGTTTAATCCACATAATTTAAGTAATAATGATGAGAGTTCTTGTATTATATTCTGTATATATGACTAAGCTATTAAGGCCATCTGTCGCCTCTTCAATATTGAACTACTGACCACAAGGAAGACAGTCAGTCAGCCCTAACACCCACCATCCTCCTTAATGGACTGACTGTCACTCTTATAACACACACACAGCTTAAAGTGTGGGAATTTTTAAGTTATCGCACGGATTCGAACCTGACTCGCCATCTCTAAAATCCAGAGCTCAATCACTGAGCCAACCCGCGCTCCTAATAATCAAATTAACACAGTGATCTGCTAAGCAATTATGAAAAACGGTAAGAGAAAACTCCACAAACAACCACTTTGCTTTAGTACTTCTATCCAAATTCTAAGGAAAAACTTATTCACGTTAGCACTAGATTTGTTACAGAGAAAGAAGAATAGTCACTCACATACAGCTTCTTGCATGTCAACAAACATAACAACGTGTTTCTAATATGCGCTATGATTAGAAGAAAGTTTCCTTTGCCGTGTTTGACAAAAATTAAACCAATCGTTTCAAAACGTTTAACCAGAAACTTATTTTTCGTTCTTTTGCCTTTAACTTTTCTTTATGTATATAATGGCGGTTTTAACACTGGATATGCTTTATTGTCTCCCTCTCTTTTACTCCCCTCTTTCTTGTCTCCTTTCTTTCTCTGCTACTTTTAAAGCATAATAGATTACATTCCCATGTTTGCTGACATCATTCGTACAATGATGCACATCTATCATGAGTATATATGAACAACTGTAGCTAGACATAATGAACATTCATAGCATATACTCAGCAAATACCTGTTTTGTTTTAGCCATTTTCATTTAATAGCTGCAATGAAATATATACCATGCTTCTGTCTTTGATTATGGGACTCTAGCAGTACCAGAATTATAGTGAAACTAGCGACTTCCATGTAAATTATATACTGTTATTTCGTTTGCCACTACTGATTATTTTTCATTTTACACAGATCTCTCCCTCTCTTGCAAAACGTATTTCTCACATCCATTTATCTTCATTTTCTCATCAACCAATACTAATTTCTACACGTTTCTCATATACATAAATAATTTCATGCCTAATTATATCTAACTTCTGTCATGGAATTTCACTTGTTTAAGTAATCGAATAATCATCATTCACTTTCTACTAGTTAGCTCGGAAAGCAAGTATTGTTTTGTTGTCTTTTCAATCATGACACATCTAAATCAACAATTGCCTTAACGTTCATTTTCTACTGCCACTATTTTTAGTTGTCTCAAACGAATTGCTAACAAAAAATTGTTCTTTAGATATTTTTCCATGAAATTCCACTCGACAACTCAGAAAGTAATTATTGCTACATTCTATCTATTAATGATCTCTGTCATTCAACTTTCCTAACTGTTTTAATTCATTGTCCATAATGAAACACTCCATGGATATTTTTCCTTGTGAAAGTTAACTTAATAGCTCAGAAAGCAATGGGTACAAACTCTTTTCAACATTGAAACTTTTATAATATCCTAAATGTCGAATCATGCACTGTCCTAACTGTTGTATTCGCTCACTCATTCCCAACAATAATATGTAGGAAACTTATGATATTATTCTAGTCTTTATTCTGAGTAGCTTTGCTTTGCGTACATTGACTCTTCTTCATTTGACTCAATATTCACAAAAAAGATAAGTAGTTATGGGATTCTCTTCTATGTCAATTTGTTGTATCAAACTTTTTGGACATCTTTTGCTCATCACTTCCCAAAGCTTCTCCTTTTCTTTTCATGGCTGGGTCTACCTACCTTAAAAGAACGTCATCAGAGACGTGTGCCTTCATTTTATCCATGAGCTCCATGTTATGTGACTGAAAAACCTCGTAGTATGATGGACTAAGCTATTGGGGCTCAAAATTCATTTAATTTCAGTAAGATCAGATTGATTTCCACTAAGTAGAAACATACCACAGCAATTACTAATATCCACATTTGAACTGTTTTTATTTGACAATTTTGCCATAACCTTATGATTTTGTGTTTTGCATACAGTTACTTACCCCATGTGAACTGCTTTTATTTGACAATTTTATCTTAACTTCATTTTTCATCGTAAAGCCACGTACCTTATTTTCTCTTGCACAAACTTATGACTACTCCAGATATTTAACCATACATTATATTTAGAGAAAGCATAAAATTCTGGATGAAAATTATTAAGTTTAGGAAACAACAGGTTGGCCATTGCTCTCTCACTTTATATGCTATATGACCATCCTAATCAATACATTTAGACCTTATGTACACGTTTGTTTTCAAAAATTTACTTAACGGTTTGAATGACCCATTCTTTGAGACCTTCTGGCTGAGAATAATATACGGTGAAGTTCACGTTTTCACCACTCCTAGTATATGACACACTTTCATGAATAGTGTACTATTAAAGTTTGCTCCATGATCTATATGGGTCTCCATTGGCGCTCAATAGCATGCTATTCATTGCTTTGGGAATTTATCAGATCCTGTTTGGAGTGTTTTGTCAGGGAATGGATACACTTCAGTCTATTTTTATAAAATAATAAATTATAATTATAATCTCCTTTTTTTTCTGTTTTAGGGACAGGTCTGGCAATATCCATAGAAATGCATTGCATATAACAACATATTATACCTTATTTCAACTTTACTTGTCTTGGATGTACCTTTTTTCTGACATACGCTATCATTCAACATCTCTATGACAATATGGCCAGTGAAAACCATTTCCATAAGTTGGCTACGTTGAAATGTAGTTCTTGACACTCTCCAATTCTCGCATTGTGTATAATGAACAAATAACTTCTCTTCTCGGAAACGTGGAGAAAACAAATGGTTTCACAGTGCACATGCCATGTCAGTATGAGCTGTAACAGAGATACGCCCTTCCTTCTCGTACCTCTAATTGAACATACAATTGACCAGGGCTACAAGAATCCATACTACGTTCACTGTACTGTGTATGTTGCAGTCTACCCTGCTCCACCCCAAGTAGCACCCAAGCTACGTCAGGTTCTTTTAGTTGTTCTTTTCAAATCAATGTGTTAGTAGCTCCATTGGCCAGTTATTTGTGATTTTTTTTCCTACTTGATCTTTTCACCACTAGGGCTGCTTTTTACTTTTATCACAGTATTATGTCTTGAATCAGAAAAATTACATATTTAATGGTGTAACGCTCTTGCTATAAAGTTTATCAGCATTTCCAGCTTTCCTGGATAATTTTGTATAAATAAATTATTCTCTTGTAATTTGTTATATAGTGTGCAATAATCTCTGTTGACTCTATAAAGCTCGTTAACCACTACAAAGATGCGTGGTTTATTCTTACAGTAAACACATGTACAAATAGATAGTGTAGGAAATATTTAATGAATATAACAACTGCTGCCGTTTAAAAAAAATATTTAGTGAATGCAACAATTGACAGCAGTTCTTTCCTTGTTTTATACGGTGCTGTGATGCCAAATCCTATCTTTTACAACTACTATCAATTTGAATGTAATATGCACGCATTTGACATAAACAGTATTAATCGTTCAGTTTTCTAAAAGAGAAACATATGCCTACAATAATTCTAACGAAGCATTTAATCTTTCCTTCACTTCCTTTGCATAGATTGGCCAAGTCGGTAGATTAGTTCACCTTCTTTATGTTTTCTTTAAAATTAGGAAGAACAGAGATAGAATGTGGCACGTAGTGTTCAGGATGAATACTGTTAACACTGTAGCGTCGACTCAAATATCATTCACATGACTAAAATGTTTGGTCACTGTATTCAGTCCAATTGGAATGCATATCCCTTCCATTCGAATTTGATAATTATACTGCTATTTTGGAAACTTTGGGTAAGCTGTAGCAAGAAACCCAGAAAGCTGCAGAATTCTCGTTCAATTTTAATAACTGAAATACATGGTCACAGTCTTTAGTCCAACTGGAATGCATATATAATTTCTAGTCAGGTTTGGTAATTGTGGTGCTATCTCGGAAAAGATGGCCTCTCTAGTGAGTATGGAATGTGTATTAAATTTCTGGAATTTACCTTATATTAAAAGTTAGAAGGGGATAACATTATCGTGTGAAAATTGGCTATAACTCATGAGTAATAAACACAAAACCCAGAAAGCTGCTTACTGCTCATTTGGTGTCAGGTGGAGGCCATTCTTTAACCACTGCAATCTATGTAAAATCAGTTAACACTACATTTAAAACATACACTGTGTCGACACCACCTGAGTACTCATGATCATAAATTTTTCTGGCTGAATTTTAATCCTGCCTTTCTGGTATTTGAAAGTGTTGTTCTTAAGTTCTCAGCAGTAATCTGTAGTAAGTAGCCAAATACTAGAATGACTTTTACGTAACAAAACACAAGATGTATTGGAAACTTCTTAAGTAGTCTTAGGCCCATTTTTTCTCACCTAGTATTAATTACTAGTAGCTAGATGCTAGGCCTAAAATGGTAAACCAATGGACACCTTCCCCCACGTCCTAAAATTTGCCCATTCGTAATAGTGGAAAGACACCAACCCATGTCATCACACTGACACACATGATGATCAATAGAGCCTTGAATTCCCCTCCTGGAGGTTACTGAATTACTTTATTCAACAGAAACTCTATTTCAGCACTGGTAACCTTCCTGGTATTTCAAGGAAATCTTAACAGTGGCTGTTGTATGAGATTTATGTCAGTTGTTATTCTGCACAATCTACCATTTTGTCCTACAAACAAATTGGCAATTTCCTCCAATGATCCATTGAAAACTTGTTGCTATTCTGAGATTAGATTAACTGTATGATCATCTTTTAATAATCTCGGGTGTTCTGACAGCAGTGAGTTTATTCTTGGATGTACTGAAGCTGAAATACGTGATACTAGCTATACAGTTAGTTTCAGTCACTCAACTTCTTATAAACATTACAACTGGTAGCTAAATAGTCATATGTTCATAATTACAATCCATTACAGAAAGCTGACACTTAGAGCACTGATTGTCTGAGCAAGAGTAATTTAATTTCTAAACAGAAAAAGGATGTATTTTATGTGTTGGTTATAATACCGCAGCAAATGTGACGTCTCTCTAGAATTACTACATATTCCACCACAGAATTGACTTGTGGATTTGGTGCACGTGTAATGATATATTCATCGTATATAGATGAATATATTCAGGCGCATCACTGTTTCTGAGCTCTGACAGAAAGACTCAAGTTAGTGACTGGGTCAAAAATCAAAATGTAGTTATGCCCCTTACTTTTTGAGCTATCTGGTGAGTTAAAGAGGTATTTTTTCTGTGTACATAATATAAGATTCACTAGGTTTCTGCAGTTTGGTCAGTAAATGATGAAAACTGAATAACCTAAAACGCTTGTAGTTGTCATGCTATTAGAAACAGGTAAGATGAATAGCACATCACTAACACTGTAGAAAATATTGTTTTCTCTTTATTTAGTAAAGTTTATGGGAAAAGCCACTTAAGTACACATATAGGAGAACTTCAGTTCTTGTATCACATGAAAACCACCTGTAAGTGTGTTATATGGTTAAAGAAACAACAAATCTGCATATTGCTACAAAGTGAACAACACAGACTAGAAGTTTTAGTTTGTTTGGTTTAGATACTTGTGAAAATATACCCACGAGACCTGTGTTAGCTGTCCCTAAGTTTGATCTGATAAAATAGAGAGAAGACAGCTAATCAACAGCACCCACCTCCAATTCTTAGGATACTCTTGCTAGATCGAATAGTTGGATTTGACCATCACTGTTATCGTGCATCCGTGGCCCCTGCCTCTAAAGTGTTGGTACATTTTCGTGACAATAGGACACAAATTATAATTAAATATTTAGGTTCACAGCCGGGCATGCTAACTGCTAATCCATGCCCTATTTTTTTAAATGCCTAAGAACCTACAAGTAAGTAATGGTAACTATGATGGTTAATCCCTGCTATCTAACAAAATACTACATTCAAAATTTTCACAGTTTATTTTTCTTTTGCAATCATTGCTGAGATGGCTTTGTCTTCAAAATTCAACACCACAAAATATTGTTACGTCTCTGGTCGTTAGTTAATTTCCCGTATAATTTCTTTCCGATGAAACGTTAGCGACACAAGTCCTTTCTTAAATAAAACTAGCTTATTCTTTCTCAATACAACTTTGAAATTCACTTAATTTCCACGGTCACGCTATAACTTAAACAAATGCTATGATTCGCAACGAACGACACGCGCTCGACCCAACTGTCCGTCTCTATCTCTGTCTGCAATTCAACTGCATTCCATTGTTGCCGTCACTTGGTGGTCTTATATACATGAATATCGCATATCTAGTAAACACTCGAGCATTCACGAACCTTCGAGAATATGACGTGTTACTAGCGTCACGTGACCCCCACTGTCGTAACAATATGTAACAATTGTAGCAGCAAGAAAAATTACAAGCCCTTATTCATTTGCTTTTGCTTATGTCATTCTCATTCTGTCTCTTATCTCATTGTATAGTGTTAGATACTCATAAATTATAACTTTTATTTTATCATATGTGTCAGGTTTCATGGTCATTTTCGAAAAAGGTCCCGGCATGGCCAGGTGGTTAGGGTACTCGACTCGCAATCTGCGGGTCGCGGGTTCGAATCCCTGTCA
>NW_013666405.1:163892-189766 GCF_000517525.1 Limulus polyphemus
AAGATATGTTTTTATATGTCCTTGTCTACTGACACTTTTAGACCATTTTATCGGGCCTCAGGGTAACTTACCCAGTTATCCAAATCCCTGGTAGTCCTGGTTAGCAAGCTATAGATTCCTAAATTTTCTACTCGACAAACAAGTCAGCATCGCTACTGGTATGGAAGCTCCTACACCCAATCTCTTCAATCAAAATAAAGATGAATTTACGCTTATTGTTCTGATTTGCCAGAAACAGCTTGTTTAATTGTAACAGAGCACCATGTCGCCAATGAAATTAATATCACAGCCAACATAACCATTTTTTATCTAAGGTGCGTGGAACCCGTTTTATTTGGTATCAAAAAAAAGACAGTTGCACTCTTATATCTTTATGACGCATACTCCACATACAGGTGAATAAGGTTATTGTATAATTATTTATAAGAACTACTACGTGATTAAGCAGGGCGCTACTATTAAGAACACGTAGGACTTGTTCTCCGTGGAATCTGGCAAGCTAGATTTTAAATGAACTGGCCTGGTGTAATCAGCCAATGCAGCCTTGTTTGCTCCTCGTTGGAGTCCAAGGCTTATGGAACACTACAGAATTCATATCCGTCATGTTTTAAGTGATGCGACAGTGACCACGCTCTGACATAGCAGCTGGGGGTCTATATGAATAACGTCGTAATAAAATTTTATTGTAATTTGCTAGCAAGTGCTATTGCTTGCACTTTTTTAAAAATAATATTTCATGGTGTTCTTGTTGTTCCTGCCTGTAAGATTTTTGTGTTCGATTACTTTAGAGTCATCAATATTTACTATTCTAATAAACATGCAAAATACAAGCAAAACATTAACCTGATATTGATTTTAACATTATATAATGCTGAGGAACAGTAAAGGACCTATTGGTCCAACTAGTCTGTTTTATCCTTTAAACTAAACTAAATCTATTGATTAAATAAACAAAAACAAACAACAACTGAAATCCAGCCCTTTTCATTCATAAAATTATAAAGCTTTCCCTTAAAGTTACTGCCTCTATAACGTCCGAAGGCAACTCGTTCCAAAGGCCAACCACTCTGTTAGAAAAATATAACTCTTAGCTGAAGATGACTCCAACCCTGCCAAATGTTATATTTATGTCTTCTAGTCCTACTATTCTCACCTTTAAATATGAAGAAAGATGATGCATGAACACTATCAATTCCCTTAACAATCTTAAACACCTCAATCAGATCCCCTGTAACTCTTCTTTTTTCAAGAGAAAACAGTAACCTCTCCTCGTATGACAACCCTTCCATCCAGGTACCATTCTAGTGCCCCTCCTCTGAACCCTTTCCAACAATTCAATGTCATTCCTTAGGTGCAAAGCCCAGGACTGAACACAATACCCCAAATGTGGCCTAACTAGTGACCTATACAATGAAATTATAACCTCTTTAGATTTGTATTCAGTATTTCTTTAGATACAACCTAAAATCCTATTTGCCCTATATACCACTAGCAACAACTTTAGAGGCTGATCAAACACTACACCAGTATCCCTTTCTTTCATAACACTGTTAAGGTTATTCCCATTCACATTTTTCTTGGCACCTTGTAAAATGCTTTCTGGAAATTCAGATACACCATATCCACACATTTATCCATATATGCATAAACAGTAACATCTTCAAAGAATATCAACAGGTTATTAAGTCAGTCATTTTCATTATCCAACAAAATTTAAACTATTCTATCAAATCAGCTAACTTAT
This sequence comes from Limulus polyphemus, assembly GCF_000517525.1. NCBI lineage: Eukaryota > Metazoa > Arthropoda > Merostomata > Xiphosura > Limulidae > Limulus > Limulus polyphemus. The sequence goes on from NW_013666405.1 coordinate 165,637, forward strand.
CCTCCACATCTATAGAAATAATGCTTTTTACAGACCTTTTATGTGGCACCTTGTCAAATGTTTTCTGAAATTTTAGATACATCAAATTTGCACCCTTATCCTCATCTACGTAATTCCATCACTGAAATTAATTGAAGCATTTGCTTGCAACATTTTGGATGTTGAGTTGCAAACTCCTCGCAAAATCCAATTTCAAGAAAGAGGAGACAATCATGGACAAAATGGCAAATGCATTTATTGTTTGTACGATAATCAAGACACACAGTAGAGTGTCGTGTGGCCAAAACATCCTGCAGGACACACTGTGTGTTATTTACAGGAGTGATAGTTTAAGTGATATTCCTCCTTCTGTAGCTCTGACTTTGGTAATCTAAACTACAACATATCTTCAATGGACATGCTCTACTGAAACCTTACTTCTCATATGAAATATCAAGGCACTCCATTAAGAAATACACGAGATATAAAACCTCCAATTTTAATTGATTTTTTCTTTTTTTCTTCACACTGAAAGTACGGAAACTTTATTTGATAGAAAAACATACTTAATTTTTATGGATTATTTTCCACCTTTGTCAAATTTGGTGTAAATATGAGTCACGTGCGCAATCGGCCTGAATTTTTTGCTACAGCTTCACCTAAGAGTAAAAGTGGACCGTTTTTCGTTTTTGTTTTGTTTTTTTGTGAATTCGATTAAAGACGGCAGATTTAAAGCAGCAAAACTTTAGGGTAAAAGGACATGACAGTACATAAGCATTGGTTTGGCCAAGCAAACTCGATTAGAAGTCTCTAGCTCAAGTTTGAATGGTTGTTTTTGACTATTCATTGCCAACTTTTCAGCATAAATTTACTAAATTTTATGAAATTATTCTATTTAAAGAGCGTTTAGCGTCGCGTGATATTGGTTCAGCAATTGATATAATTAATGATGCTTGATACGGCTGTACCCAGTGCATGCGGGTGATGACCAAAAGTGTTAATCTAGATTTGGCGTTACTATTTTAGAGTGGCAAACTATCACTATATATTTTAAAGAATCTGGTTGGTTCTGTGAAGTATAAGTCTGTTCCGAATAATGGAGTTGCGATCCTAAAGCTAATGTTAGTTACTATCGAGTTTCACTTTCTTACTTGCTGTGGTTTGTTGATGTGTATTGACTAAAAGTCATGATATCTAATCAAAAATACCTTAGGTGTGAAAAAAAAAAGCTGCTGCCCAAAAAGATTGTGCATGTGACTTAAAGGAATGAAATCCAAATTGAGGACCAAACTGGTAGCTGCACTTATAGCATTGATAAGAATTTTACAGCTAATATTCATTCATTAGTTAGTTAGGCCGCGTATTTTGTTTTACCGACCATCATGCCCAAAGTTGAATAAACAAACGCTGAATTTCTAACTAATGAATAAATATTTGCTGTAAAATTCTTATTAATGCTCTAAGTGTAGCTACCAGTTTGGTCGCCAATTTTGATCATTCCTTTTAGTTGCACGCTTTATCCTTTATGGCCGTACCTTTTTTTTTTTTACACCTAAGATGTTTTTGGTTAAATTTTATCTTCCAGAGTATCGGGTGTTATGTGATGTTTCAGTAAATATATTTTCATGTTCTTTTATATGTTTTTAAGCATCCTTTCCTAAATCGAGAACTATTAGATGTTTTTTTATTGCTATTTGTTTAATGTAAATTTTCAGATTTATTGGACAATATCATAAATTAGCTTTATTTAACGTCAATATTTTACAACGTGCCACTTCCTGTTTGAGACAAAGAGTGGTTTCGCTTTTAGTTTTCGAGTCGCAAAGTTAACGTTTGGTATACTTATTTAAGTTATTATGCAAAAGAAGCTATGTATCTTATTTTAACTTTCAGTACCCTTTAAAGTCGTTGAATTGCAATTTTATAATCAAATGAAACTTGAAATTGCAAGACCTAGGCCTAATTCATATTCCATGTAATAAATAACAACAATTCATATATCTGTATAATAGGAGTTGTAAATTTTTTAATGTATCACTATCTCCAGCCGAACAAGCTGGCTGTTGTTTTTTTTAAGTTGTAGACCTAACGAGCAATGTTAGGGTTAAGCAACTTGGGCGTGACTGAATTTATCAATCTTTAGACTTTAGCCTTAGCTTAGGACTGTGCGAGGTAAATTCTAAATTATAAATACTACATTAAAGTAGAAATAAAATGGAATTCCCAAGGGTATTCAAATGGATTTTATTTGTGATACTGGTAGTGTTATGTAGCACTTGTTTGCTTGATGCTATTTGTTTGAATGGAATACAACTAGAAGTCAACGAAAACAAAAGCTATGTACCTGACCAAATGTATGAAATTGAGAACGAACTAAATCGAGGATTTGCAGATTTAAGTTTGACGAGTTCTGGCATTTCAAACAAGCCAGAACATCATCTCATCAAACGTGAGAGAAAATTAGATTATAGTAGTACTACCATTAATATTAAAGAAAACAGCACAAATCAGGTACCTAATAATAATAATAGTACTAATAGTAGTTTAAGTAAATCAACAATTACACAATCTGCCACAAAGTCTGAAAATTTTGTCAGATTGTCTAGTGCTAAGGGTCAGAATGAGTTGAAAGAATTGAGGACTGAAGAAGAGCAAGAGTTGACTTTTGTTACAGATATCACTGTTAATTATATTGCAAAGACAACTAGCAAAGGTATTTCTGATGACTCATTGGAAACAAAAAATGCATCTAAGAATTCCTATTTTGAGACATTTTTACATTTCCAAGATTCCTATGGAGCATTGACTCGAACTATGTATGTAGTTGTAGCCGGGATGATGATTGTGATACTATATTTTGTTATAAGAATGGTGAGGTAAGAATTGGGAAGATATTTTAAATGAATATTATTTAGTACTCAGTGTGTTTTGATAATAGAAATCAAAGAAATATGCTGATTTTTACAATTGCTGATGGCAACCATTTCCATAAGATAATCACCCTGTCAAAAAATAAAACATTCAACTGGAGACTACCATGTCTTTTTTCTAAATCATAAACTTTTATCTTTTCTTCCTGTTATATAAAGAATATAACACAAAGAAACCAGAAGCTTTTATACTATCATTACCACAGATAATCTTATGAACTTCATTAAGATTATCTCTTCATTTTTTTGAAATAAAGTTTGAGAACTTAATCTGTCCTTATAAACTAACTTCCCTCCCAGGAGTCATTGTAATAGCTTTTCTCAGAACCCTTTTTCATAAGACAACATTCTTTTCAACTCTTAAAATGAGGCCAAAACTGCACACACTATTCATCCAAGTGAGACCTGAACAGGGATTTCTTTAAGGAAATAATTACCTCTTTCAATTTTTAGATGCAATACTACTATTGCTAGTCAGTATTTGTATCAATTAATAGGGGATATTAGTGTTAGATTACTTTAATATAGTTAGAAGTTGTACAAGTAGAATGTAATTTATAGGGTGCAATAGGTGCTATGATGTATTGGCTTATTGGATTGATAAAAGGCTAGAGGGAAGAAAGCAATTGGTTGTTATAAGTAGAGTTCACTTAAAGGGGATTAATGCTGCAAATGGATATCTCGGAACTGAGTGTTGGGAACTTTGTTCTTTTTTATACTTGGGTGTTGCTTGCCGTTAGAAGGATGTCACTGCTTTAAAAAAGGATTTCTATAACTTGTAAAGAACAAGCATGAAGACTTAAAGGACAGTTGTCACATTAGTGAGTGTTGGTCCTACAGGAAAGCCCATAGCAATGCTATCTATCTCCTTATATATAGTATTGTTAAAAATGAAAAGACAATCTTTAGTTGAAAGCTCAATCATAGATTTGAAATCAGAATTAGAAAGCCAATTGATAAGAAAGTTTTTAGCAAAGAGATTAGAAAGTGCAATATTAATAGTTTAGTCCAGGAGAGTATTAATAAAAAGAGAAGTAATATTGAAACTAGCCATTAGGTGAATTTTAAGGAGAGGGAGTTGACTAATTCCTATATAATTTGATAAGTTTGACAAATAAATGGCAAATGACTTTTAATTATAATAAATGCAAGGTAATTTGTGTTGACTATTATAATTTAAATTATTGGTATAATTTTGATGAGATATTCTTATTCATAGAGCTAGGCCATTAGTGGAATTTGTTAATCATTTAACCATCAAGTTTATTAAGCAATTACAGTCGACTACTATATTATTCTCACAAGACTTGGATTGTTGAAAATGTCAAAAATAGTAATAATCAGAAAGACTAATTTTGATCAGTTAATTATTTTTGAGTCGTAACACTAATCAATTAAGCTGACAACTTTGAGATAAAAAGAAATATTAATGAGAAATCATAATTTTGATTACTTAAGTTGCTAGAATAATCGGAAACACTAGTTTTGATTAATTGATTATTTTTGTGACATTATTTAATATTATTTTGATTAATCAATTACTTTATGTGATACTGAGCGATATAATAGATGCTCATAGGTAATTGATTTAATTGCTCAGCTCTAAACTTTAACAGTGTTATGGAAGAAATGGATCTTGATGTTTTTCTGTTGATCAGTCTCTTAAGCTATCCAAACAGTTTACTATTGCTAGTGGTAAGGCAAAAAGGACTTAATGTTGTATTTACAGAAATTTTAATTGATTTTCATAAGAGGGTGGTTGACCTATATAATGGTTTGCCTTCAGATATAGTGTATGCAGTAAATTTGAGTAAGTTTAATGGAACCATCAATTTTTAAATGATGAGAGCTAGATTTGAGTTTGTTTTTTTTTATATGAGTGTATGAATGTTAGGACAACATGACACAAATTTTGGCTGGGTAGGAGACATCTTTAGCTGAGACAGATGTTCCAATCAACCCCTTGTTGTCCCTTAAATATTATATTACGGAGACAAAAAATGTTTATATCGGGCAGCACAGTAGTGATGCCTATGTAGGGATGGGTCTGGTTCTCATTTTTCTTTCTTCCTTTTCATCAGTTGTAACTCATTAACAACACAAGAAGCCTAATTCAGAGAAATATAGTTCTTGGCCAGGTAAGTATGTGAATGCGAAACCACAGTTTCAAATACATAAATCTCACAAACAAAATACTAATTATTGTACAACAGACAACAAATGGAAAACATTTACAGTACTAATACATGCTAAATTTACATGATTTATTTCAAGGCAACTGTATACCCACTAGTTGTAAATTGGTTTTAAAACAATCACAGTGAATGCTAAACCCATCTTCTGCCATTTGGCAGTAACCAGCGAACAATTGTTAAAACCAAAAACAGGGTGTATGTTCAAACTGACTGGACCAATAAAGATCAGCAATACATCAAATGATAGCTCTCTTCATGCTCTACTTTGGTCTAGGTAGTTTCATTAGATCCAGAAGCATTTACTGTTTGAAAATAAACAAAACTTTAAAACTATTTAAAATTCTTTTTAACCCTTGAATTTGTAGGAACAAAGTCACACAAAATTTTGTAGTGTAGATTACATAATAAATAAACTGATACATAAATATGTCTGCCCAAGTCAAACCAACAGCATGTCAAAAAATAATGAATGGCAATTGAAAACAGACTACATGTTGGCATGGCAACAAATTGCTCTACTTCATGTCATTAGGCATAAGCAGACAACGTTTTCCTTACAACAGTGTGCTGTATGTCATATCGTTGGGTGTGGCTAGAGTCAAAGAACATGTGCTGCAATAGTTTAAGAAAGAAAAAAACACTTGATACAATGGTAATAAAATGTAGGAAAACTAATTTGCTACAATAGTCTATGATAAAAGTCATATGAATGATGTATCCATTACATCATGACATGACATAGAATGGATTGAAGTTACTACAGGTGTGTATCTGTCAATCATGGTATTTCAAGTTTACAACCAATATGATTACAAAATCTCTCCTGTACTTTCATAGGTACATTGGTTAGCTCATGCTTCATTATTAACATTTTATTATTGACAATTTTCATTTCATTTATCCATATAATATGAATCCTTGTGTATGAGTTTAAAATTGGTGGACTTTATTGAGACTACATTTTATCTTGGCTTGATATGGATATCACATAATATCATGTTACCTGGTAAAGCAATAATTTGATATCAATCACTATCATTGTTAACATTGTTCAAGTTGGAAAGTCATGAGGAACGAAAGGTCAATTTACAGGTATGATTTTTAATTGTTTTTCATTTTTAACTACTAGTGTAAATCTACTAATTTGTGACTGTGGAATCCAATGGCTTGTGAATTTTTTGTTTTCGTTATTTATAATTACTGAAACCTTATAATGCAAGGCTTAAATAAGAGGTTATCGGATTTAGGATGTGCTTAGAGTACAAATAAACTGATTAGACCTATTGGATAGTTTTCAGAGTAAGAGTGAATTACATGCTAGAGATCAGTGTATGTAAGCAAACTAGGTAATAGGGTGTATGAGGAAACTCAACATATTTGTTAAAAGTGTTTAAATTATAAGAGTGATAAAGGAGCTTGGAAACTTGGAAATAAACAAATTAATAGGATAGTTAGGATGATAAGTTTAAAAATAGGATATTTAGAGTACAAGTTAAATAACCCTCCCTCCAAGGGCATCTTTTTCTGTGCATGTCATGAGGTTTTAGTGAGGTACATTCAAAATTTAATCCAACTTGTAAGTGTTAGGTTCTTACTTTTATAAGGCAATATTTTAACATAAATTACTCATTATAATATCATCATTACTCAGGCAAAGCATAATTTTCATAGTCTTCAATCTTATTTATTTACAGAGCCAATAAATAGACAATCAGACCCCTTTTGTCACATCCTCTTTTTCAGAAATTGCCAATAGTTCTCTCTGACATTCAATACTATATTATTAAAAACTAATAGAAAGCCAAGATTTGAATCTTTGAAATGAAAAGTTATATTTTATTGCCTGCTGCAAAGAGAATTGTCAATTTCGCTTTCAGTTCAAGCTTGATTCCCAAGGGAAACGCATTGGGTAATGGTAATTTCGAGATTTTTCTTCTTTTTTTTTCTTTTTGGTGGTTACGAGGTAGTAAATTTGACCAACCTGGTATAAAGTTAGGGTAGAGAAAATATCAGATAAACTATAAAGTTTTACTGAAAACAAAGGTTTTAAATTATTTAGGACACTAGAGATTATGCAAATATAATTTGAGACTTTTAAGATGAAGAAAGGTATTTTTAATCTTAACATGGAAATCACTTTGCACTCAGACTAATATATATACATTATATATATATTGGAAAAATCTTAAGTAAAAATATTTCATTAAAAAATCCGATTTATAGGTAAAAAAGACAATGTTTACTAAAAGTCTGCTAAAGTTTGTGAAGATACACAAAGTGTATTAAAAGTTATTGTTTGGAAACTATAATGTGTAAAAAAATGGTTACAAAGTTGGTCAGAACGACTGACTTTATAGCAAGAGATATAATAGGTCTAAAGATAAGTGTTAAGTTTAAAGATAAACACAGTAGATTAAAAAAAACTTAGTCGCTGTTATTATTATGCTAGTTTGTCATGAACAAAATGGATTGATTCAGGGATTTGATTGAAATGGCAGGCTACAGTATAATAGGATTTACTGAAATGTTATTAGATAAAAGAAATGATTTTGAACTTCCAGGTTATAAGTTATTTAATAATGGATATTATGATGAGGGCTCTACCTAAAGGAAGAACTGCAGCCTTTTAGAACAGAAAACAAAAAATTGGTAAGCAAGAAATTGTATTGAATCAGTAGGGTCTACAATCCACCAAACTAAACATTAAAAAGTAATAACAAAACTCAGCTCTTATCAATTAATTATTTATCAAGGCTTCCCTTAAATTTTCTTCACTACCACATCTGAAGGCAACCCATTCTAAAGGTCAACCATCTTGTTAGAAAAATAAAACTGCCTCAGCTGAAGATAACTATTATACTGCCAAAATTTATATTTGTGTCCTCCTGTCCTACCATTCTCTCCATTTAGTACCCAAAAAAAAAATGATACAGCAACACTATAAATGATCTTAACCTTAAACACCTCAATCAGATCCACTCTAATTCTTCTTATTTCAACAGAAAACAATTTCAGAGATCTTAATATACCCATGTATGACAATCTTTCCATCCTTGAAGCCTTTGAAACAATTCAGTATCATTCTTAAGGTAAGGAGCCAGAGACTAAACATTGTACTTCAAATAAAGTCTAATCAGGAATGTCAAAAGATTAGTTAGTCAATCATTTTGATTATCCAACAAAATTTTAAGCTGCAACTGAATTTTTAAGCATCATTTTGTCAGACTTTCAAAAACTTTTCCCATCACTCATGTAACACAAATAAGCCTATAATTGCCTAGACAATTTTCATCACTTCCCCTAAAAATAGGAATTTCATTAACCAGCTTCCAATCTTCTGGCTCCTGCTGAATCTTCAAGGACTTACAAAAAAGTATTAGTAAGTGGCTCTCATATTGAATTCTTAACCCTATCTCTGTCCTGTGCATCACATGTGGTTCACAGGAAATAATGTTCAAACTTCTCAGTATCTGGTATTCATATGTATTATACAGCTGATGCTTGTGAACTTGGCAGTAGGAACTAGTTGCTTTGGTTCAATGTATCAGATTAGAAGAGTGTTTCATTTGAGCATCACATGTGGTGTTGAAAGTGCATGTGAATAACGATGGGTTAAGTTACTTTCAGTCAAGAGAAAATGTATACTTAGGATAAATACAACAAATTTATTATCAATTCTTTACATTTTCATTCAATAATACTAGAAAGATATGCTTCATTCATACCTACTTGGGTAAGTAGTCAAATAGGCATACCCTTAAATATTAAATGACCTAAAGTAGGTAAGAGGTTAACCTACTTCCAAAATCCTTAGAGAAATATTATCTTGCTCAGGAGCTTTATTATTCTTTAAACTTACCAATTTTTTTAAGAAGCTTAGAATCAATATGATCATCTTATTTATGATGTTTCCATCTAACAATTGTTCAAGATAAGGAATGTTGCTGGAATTTTCATATGTAAAAACCAAAGAAGAATCAGAATTCAGTAATCAAGCCATCATAATCATCAGAAAGAAGCCTTCTTTCATCATCCCACAAATGCCTTAACTCTTTCAGCATGGACTCGGTCCCACGGACCGAGTTGTAACCAATTTGTGCTTGTTAAAGTTTCATACTATAACTTTTAAATTAGTAAGTGAATGGTAACAAAATTTGGTTGATTATCAGTAAATATTACAATGCTTTCATATGCAAAATATCAGTCTTTTTTTTTAATAAGTCTTAAGGTTTGTAAAGCGATGTTTTTCTCATGTCTTTTTTTTTTTTCTTTTGCATGTTGCCTATCTATCATATAAAGTAATATTAATTTCAAGATTAAAAATACTTTTATGCATCAGAAAATTTTGAAATTTCACATGCAAAATCTTTATAATGTCCAGATAGTTATCAAACATTTCTTAAGAAAAAACTTTTATATTTTATCTGTTATTTTCAGCAATTAATCTCTGCACAGGTTCGGTAAATTTGAACAACCTCGCAACCATAAAAATTGGGAAATAAACATAAATTATACATCTTTCATTCTAGAATGAACACAAATTATAACACGAAAACACAAGTGTTTAGACGAAATAGTTTAAATCTCATAACATTATACATTTATATATATTTATTATATTGGCCTTTCACCTGTGTCTGGCTAACAATACAGAAGTTACAACAATGTGGTTCACATGCACTCATGTTACTGTATCAAATAACATAAAGGTGACCTTTGGTCTGCATAAAGTAACTTGTTTTGGCTGTGTTTTAGTCGACTAGTATTTTGTAAAATACAGTCACATGTCAATTATTATACATTATATATGTACATAGAGTTGTACTATTTTGCAATAACTTCTTAAGGTTATTTTTCCTAAAACATAGAACAGTAAATAAAGAAGTAAAGCAAACAATTATCTCTATTAGTTACGACCTTTGTACTCTGTTGCTGCACCTTTAAAAATTTTGCATGTAGAGGATATGAAACAAAATATTTTTTTAAGTTTTATATATACTTTTGAATAACTAAAAAATCATAAATTACTACATCAATACCATAGAATTTTACTATCATTTATCAAACGTTGTAACTAAGTTGTATTTGGGTCTAAAAAAATATGAAATTTCGAGCAGACTAAAGATAACCTACCTCATTGAAATCTTGATTTAAAAGAAAGAAATGATACTAGGTACATTAGAAAGGCTTAGAAAACCACTATGGGGACATTCTGAGCTTCTGATTGGGGTGCCACTATGTTTGATTTATTATGTGAGCAATATCTGTAATTTGAGTTGCTAATTGTATGAAACTATAGACTTAGTATTTTGACTTCACAAACATCTATTTTGAACCAGTGCTGCATTCAACATATCACATGACACACAAAAAATCGATGTTTATCAGTGTTTTTTAATATTTACTTTTAAATTAACAAATTGAGTAATGTATAGTTTTAAAATTTGAATTATAACCTACAGTTTGATACCAAACTGTACTTGTTTTGGTTGTTTGTCATTTTTAATGCAGTGTTTCAATACACATAGGACGGTTGTATTTATAACCAAGTTCTAAAAAGAATGAGGTTCCAACTGTAATATTTATTGTTTATCTATTATTGGCTAGTAATTCCTGTTTCATCCTATACCTAAGCATTTTAAATGATCACCAAATTTCTCTAAGCAAGCTAACTTCAAGGGGTAATAATAACATTGTTTATGGTAGAATTATGATTTATATTTTTTTAATTACTACTAGTTATTAATAATACATATAAAAGCATATACTACATTTGCAACTATGTCACCTCAGTGAAATTGGTTAACACCATTGTTTTGTTTCTGAGTTCTCATGTAATAAAAAAGAAGCAGATGAAAGAAGAACAAGAAATTCAAAGTTTTTGCTATGACACTTACAGACATTTCCAGAACTTGTGACTCATTCATTACATAGTTATTGTTATAAAAGGAAACACTTTATAGTATTGTAGAGTTCTGATGACCTACTGATTACATATTTAAAATACCATTTCGATAAACATTCTGAGCCATCCCTACAAAGGCAGTGCTACTGCATGCCCAATACATGGACTTGCATGTCTTTTTAGTAAAAAACAATAATTTTTATATACTATTAAGTATTGATATGCAACAGTTCACTGTTTAGTTTTAGGTCATTGAAATGTTTATAAGACTAACTGAACAGAAATAAAAGAGGACCTATTTGCTTGTATCAGAAGCAACCCACAATCCTTATAGTCTCCTCTAACATCCCCCACCCAAGAAAAAACAACAACAAAAACCTTGCTTTACAATGCTTGAAAAGTACCCTTTCTGTCAATAAGCCCCTGCACTTTCAATTTCCTCTGCACATTACTGCTGTTTAAAAGAGCTGAACTAAACTAACACAATGGAAAATATCCTCAATGTTATTATACATTTTAAAGAATACTAAGATAGTGCATCTCAACTTAATTTATTATTAATGCATCCCTTTACCATTTTTGTGCATACTATGAACACAGAACAATTTTTTTTGTCCAACTGACTTACTTTGCATACAAGACATATACAACGTATAAGTTGTGTAGTAACAAGCAAGAAAAAGCAGTAGTCAGCTTTCATCTTTTGCAGACACTTTAAAACAACTTCACATTTTTCTCATCAGAATTCTGTTACATCTTCAACTATTGACAAATACTCATCACTTGGTTTATGCTAGTGATATTCTTACTTCACATAAATTAAACACTTTTAATTTTTTGCAAGAAAAATGTTTAGTATTTAATCATTGATTTTATAGGTTAAAAAGTTACCTGCTAATGCCTTAATTCGTGAACGTTCAAAAAGCCTGGAGGAACTATTTCCTCCATCATAATCATAGTCTTCAAATTCTTGTTGGGTGGTCGATTCCCACCGAACACCCACAATGTCTGTGGTCATTGTGTTCACCTACTTCCCTCGTCTACCTAGAAAAAAAATAATTTATAAGCATTTTTTGGCTTAAATTATTGACTTGTGACAATTCTATCCAAATTTAGAATATTTAAAAACACATCTGAGTTTGTTGTAAAAACTGAATTTTTCACAGTAACATTTTATATTATAAAGATAGATAGTTAAATTGTTATTAATGAATAGCACTTTCAATGTAATTTCTCACCATCATACATTACATCAACCAGTTACTATCACTTAAGATAAACTGAAAAGGAAGAAAATCTTTTTTCTTTTTCAAGATAAAATTATTTTTCTGTTAATTAGCCAGTGTAATGTCAGCTAAAAACAAAATGTCAACTCACAAGATTTCAAAAACTACACTTGATAAATTCAAGTACAAAAGTGGCAATATATGAATATTTTTCAAGAACACAAATCAGTAATCATCAAAAGCACTGAGAAAAAAACCATAATACCAGTAGAGCCTTGCTATCATAGATCAATAAAATTGATCTAGTATAATCTACATTTCAACAGGAAACCCTAAACTAAAGGTAACAGCCAGCTAGTAATTACTGTATAATTCATTTGTGAATTTTCTCACTAAAACTTCTCATCTCAATTAAAAAAAAAGAAAAATATATTTGAATTAAGTAAAGGTATAATCTATTATTTGATTTGCCACTCAGTCTGCAATAGCTTAAAGTTTCACCAAATCATACCTTTCCAATACTACTTTGGAGAGCAAACCAATAAGATACAGTAAGCCTCAATATAATGGTGGAATGCAAAAAGTTTGTAAGATTTAATGTAAATGACTTTTAAATCAAATCCTATAAATTGCTCTATAATTTGTAAATCGGTTTATGGTGAAAACAATTTCCCACACTTGGGTCTATTTTATTACCAATACAGGTTTCCGTTTCTTCTGAACTGGTAAATACACACATATATGTGACTGACATATACACCAGCAAATGTATGGGTATTTGGTATGCATAATTTCTATTTCTAATGGCATTTCTTTATAAAAAAGATGAAGCATATTTATGCAGATAAGTATCTTACCTGAAGCAATTATGTATTATTAGTTTTTCTTGGACAAGAGATGACCTCAATGGATCAACCAACTTTCACCTTGCCTTTTCATGTCATTTGTAATAACTTGACAAGTGTTGTGAAAGTGTAACTGTTGAATATTTCCAACAGAATGTGTTTCTTTAATGACTAATTTCAGCATAATGAAGTTTACTATATTCAAACAGCAGGAACACAAACTTTATGACCATTAAAAGAAAAGATATACATATAAGACCTTCTACATCCCTAACAGAAACTACTACTTTACTAAAAAAGCATTTCTACTGATTGTAGAAATGCTTCTTGTACTATGCTTAAGGCTTATACAAACAATTAATAGCACAAAAATAAACACTACCTAATCTTTATTGTGTAAAAGAAATAAGTGGTTATGGAAAGCATTGGTTACTTTTTTTTAAATGTGCAAGTCAAACAAAAAACATTAGCTGTTTAATACTTTTGTAACAACTTGAAAGAGTTGAAAAACAATCTTCCCTAATCTAGACTCAAACCCAGGATTTCTTATTCAAATTAAGACTCTGAGATCAACATTATACCAACTGAATTATTGCACAAGGACTGATTCAATACCCAAACAGAAAACCCCACCACTTAAAAAAAACTTGTAACCAAAAAAGGATATTTATCATTTTTAAACTTTGTATCACATAACTTCAAACATATTTTTGAAAAATTAAAAATAAATATGATGTACTATACATCCATATTTATTTTATATTTACATATTCTTTCAGAAATATTTAACATATATATATGCATAAGACCTACACAAGTGATATAATTTCAATATTCTACCAACCTACATAAGCTTGAGTTGATAAATCCAATGGGCAATTGAAAAAAAAAGTTATTTTTATTTTTTTTTATGTTCAACTTCTCAGATGAAAATTTGTATATATAGTTTTTGCTTTGGTAGAAATCAAATAGCAAAATTTTTATATTTAATAAAGAATTCAGAAGTAAGCATTACATAAAATATGTGCAATCTAAATATTGCAATAAAACTGTTACTCTACTGGAATGAAATGACAGGATTATAATAAAACATTAATGGACATAGAATTACTATATCCAGGGGTGCAATTATCAATTTCTTATAATATGTCACTAAAATCATAATCAGTTGAAACACTAATAAAAATTAAAAATATAATGTTATTTTTAGAATACTGTACATATTTTTAATTCATATATGCTAAAATGTGTAATTAATACTAATAAAAACCTATTTTACATATCTGAGATCAAATATAATAGATGTGACAGTCAAATAATTATTATTGATCCAGAAGCAAATTATAATCCTTTCAAGTAATGCATAAGCAGATAACCAATCCAATGATTACATTTTAATCAATATTCCAAAAGCCCAAAGTAACTAACAAGATGCAAATACTAATTATGGTGCTACAGTGTTCACTTGACATATTTTATTCATAACAATGTCTATAAACTCTCAGTAGTAGTTTTATGCACCTCTCAAGTTTTAGAAGTCTAAAGTTTTAACCCTATAATCATAATCTTGTTTAATTCAAGTACATGCTTAACTTACAGTTATTGTAGCAAAGTACCACAATGAATTTATTTTTGTTTAAATCCATTCCCAAATTTCAGAGTTATGCTACTGCAATCAAACTAAAACAAGTTTCTGAGAAATTCTGTAAATAATAAAAAAATAATTTTCCTACAAATTACAAACTTTTGGAATAGCTTGTCTAATTAAGTCTATTTAAATTTGTTTCTACTACTGCAGGTTATATATATAATAGGCTTAAAGGCAACAAGTAAATGGTATTATTTGATTTATGTTTTTAGTAGGTAGAAAAGTGGCCTTAATGGATTAAGGTGCCTTTTTTTCTTTTTTTTCGTGTGGAAAACATGGAAAAGTACTGTAAAGTACTTCTTTTAATTTGTTCACTCAGGTTCTTCACAGACTGGGAAATTAGCTGTAATTGTGACTTCTACCATCTTACAGGACCACATAACATTCTAAATGAAAAAGAACAGGAAATGTACATGTACAACCATTTTGGTTGTTATGTTTCAGTTAACGTCTCATATCATATCCACTTAGACAGAAATGATAAGATTCATCTTCAATAAAACATATAAAAAAATGTTTTTTCATGCACATCAAACATTAATTACAAATTTTAATTACATGTTTTAGCAGTATTTCAAAGTAATTTCAGTAATTAAAAGTTTAATTAGAGTGTGGCTTAGGATGGAAAACACTGTTTTTATGTGTTTCACTGAATGAACTTGTGCAAAAGTCTGCCAATATATAAATTTCATTTTCGAAGATGAACTTTTGCTAGAGCATGAAATGCATACTGCTAATCCCTTTTCAGCTTATTACAACCTTATGAACTTTTTTTTATAGTTTCTAATGTTTCTTTTTTAAACTATCTGTTTGACAAGTTGCTGGTATTTTGCCTTTGCTATAGTAAAAGTAACTGAGGTATATGTATTTTTATAAACCAAAACATCAAGATAGATAAATATGCTTTTTTTGTCTTGTTCAAACAAAGAAATTTAATAACTTCATAACTGATGGAAACAAAGATATATTTCAGTATTGAGGAACTATGCAACAATCATGTTTGGCAGCTACATGACTGTTCTAATAGAGAAAGTAAGAGACAGAACAGTTCCATTTAATTAAACAAATAAAATGGTGTATGTGTATAACATACAATTAAACTTTCTAAGCAATAATAACGAAATGATACTTATGGATTTATTTAGAGGTTTGACAGTTTCTTAAGTTCAGTATGTCAGCAATTTTTCTTCACATAAAAGAAATGTATAACAATGTATACCTTGACTTTCAAAAAGCCTTTGATAAGGTGCCTCATAATAGACTGATAAGTAACTTGAATGGTTAAGTGATTGGTGTAAAAGTCAAGAAGTACACAGAAATAGGATTAGTGGTACAGACTAATATTTGATATAAACAGGCATTTTTCTGACTGCGAAAATGCACCAAATGGGATTCCTCATGATCTGTTTTAGGAGATTTAATTAATTACTTTCTTTTATGTAAGTGATTTGGATGGATTTTTTATTAATAGTGTCTAATTTTGCTGATAATTTGATATATTTCAAAGAGCTAATTCTGTTGAGAATGTGCTCTTATCCTAAAGGCCTTTGGCAATCTTATAAATGGGCCAGATTGTAGAGGACAAATATTTCACTTTGAATTTGGAAAGGACTTATTTTTCTATTTAGCAGATAGAGGTGAGTGACTACTGGTTAATTAAAAAGCCTAGTAATCAGTTGCATTAATTAATTATTACAGTATCACAAGTAGCACAAAGTTGATGATAAGTGCTGCCAGCTAGTTGCCTTCCTTCTAGTCAACAGTTCAAAACTAGTGAAAGCAGCAGAAAGCATTAGTAGCTTTGCTGTAACAAAAACAGGCTGAGCAAGTTTGGTGGGAATGAGGAGTCATGAAACACAAGAAACTTGAATCACAAGTCATCCCTCCCCAAAACCACCAGTCCATGCTGGCTCAAAGCTGAACAAACTTAAAAAAAACTTATAATGCTAAAATCAGGTTTCAATAACCATAGAGGGCAGGGCACAGATTAAGTATCTTTGTGTTTAACAACAAAAATAATTGCAATATATCAATTACCTGGATAGTTAGAATAATAGAGAATAGTAATAATCACAAATTCTAATTTTGATTAATCAATTGTTGGTATAAATGAAAATAGTAATATCCAGAACAATTAATTTTGACTAGTTAATTATTTTTGTGATATTAATAAATTAAACCACAATTAAATGATTAGGTTATGTGATACTAATCAATCTAATTACTGCTCATAGGTTATCAATTATACTGACTTGTCGATTAAAACACCCAGCCTAGTGGCATAATTGTTAAGATACAAAAAAAAGAACAGGTAATAACGTGTTATTCTTGATAAAATTTAATCTCATAAGAAACTGATGAGGCCTTTCAGAGTACAATGTGAAGTTTTAGTCCCCTTATTATAAGAACATCATGTTGGAAAGAGAACAAGGCCTAGTTACTAAAATAATTCGAGATTTGTCATTTAAATAATAAGGAAAAGCTTCAAATTTTGAAATTATTCTCTCTCTAGGGTACAGCAGATATAGAAGAGAATTTAATTTATATGTTCAAAATTTTTAGAAAATCAGTTTTCTTTTCGATTATTTCTTTGAGAGGTTAAAATGAAAAGAATGAAAACACAAATTTGAACATTAAGGCAGTACATTTAAGCTTTGAAAGCCTAGATGATATATTGTTCTTGGACATATTGTTTGGATTATGACGATGTTTTGTGTTGTTAAAAATCTGTTTTATAGATGTGAAGGTATATATATATATATATATTAATATAAAAAGGAAATAGAAGTAGATCTTTTCTTTTACTTTTTCTTTAATTCAAATTTCAAACTATTTCATCAAGTAGTATTTTTTTCATGCAATGCAATAAAACAAACCAAACAGATGCATCAAATCATAACATAACAACAAGGGGACTATTGGTCCATTTAGACTGTCCCATCTGCTAAACTCAAATTATTAAATAAGACTTCAAAGCCAGCCCTATTCATTCATATAGTTAAGTTTTCTATTAAACACACTTAAATTTACTACCTCAACATCAGAAGGCAACCCATCCCACAGGCCAACCACCCTGTTAGAACAATAAAACTGTCTTAGCTAAAGATAACTCCTATCCTGCCAAAATTTATATTTGGGTTCCATAGTCCTACCATTCTCACCATTAAGTATGAAAAAAAAAGATACTCCAACACTACCAATTCCCTTAACAATCTTAAAACACCTCAATAAGATTACCTCTAACTTCCTTTTTCAAGAGAAAATTTCAGAGATCTTAATCTCTCCTCGTATGTCAACCCCTCCATCCAAGCACCATTGTAGTAACCCTCCACTGAACCCTTTCAAACAATTCAATGTCCTTCCTAAGATAAGGAGCCAAAGACTAAACACAGTTCTCCTAATGTGGCCTAACCAGTAATCTATACAATGAAATTATAATCTCTTTAGACTTTGTACTCAATATTTCTGTAGATACAACCTAAAATCCTATTTGTCCTACTGCTAGCAAAAGTACAACTCACTGAATGATCTAAATCCTTTTATAAAACAGCATCCTTCTCCTCACAGCCAGCAACACCTAAGATCTTAATATCAGCAGCATATTTATTAAGTATCACTGATATAAATCAAAACTGCAAAACTGAGTTCTGAGGTACCCCACTTGTGACATTAATCCAGTTTGACTAAATCTATTTATAACACCCATCTGTTTTCTTCCATCCAGCCAATCTTCTATCCAATTAGCTAACACTGTTGAGCAAATAAATGGCAAATGGATTTTAATTATAATAAATGCAAGATAATGCATGTGGGTTATCATAATTTGAAATATAAGTATAATATGGATGGGAATAACCTTAAATGTCATGACAGAAAGGGATCTTGGTGTAATAGCTGAACAATCTCTCAAGCAATCCAAGCAGTATGCTGTTGCTAGTAGTAGGACAAATATGATTTTAGGTTGTATCTACAGAAATATTTAGTATAAATCTAAAGAGATTATAATTTTATTGTATTGACCACATTTCAAGCATCACATTCAGTCTTGGGTTCTTTACCTTAGGAAAGACATTGAATTATTTGAAAGGGTTCAGAGAAGGGTTACAAGAATGATGTCTGGGATGGAAGGGTTGTCATACAAATCTCTCAAATTGTTTTCTCTTGAAAAAAAGAAGAATTACAGGGGATCTGATTGAGGTGTTTAAGCTTGTAATGGGAATTGATAGTGTAGATGCATCATCTTTTCTCATACTTAACAGCGAGAAGAGTAGGACTATGAGACACAAATATAAATTTTGGCAGGATAAGATTCATCTTCAGCTAAGACAGTTTTATTTTTCTAACAGGGTGGTTGACCTTTGGAATGGGTTATCTTCAAATGTTTAGGCAGTAAATTTAAGTGAGTTTAACAGATAGCTTGGTAAGTATATGAATGATAAGGGCTGGTTTTAAGATTTTTAGTTATTTATTAATAGTTTTAGTTTGATATAGAGGATGGGACAGCCAAGATGGACCAATAGGTCTTATGTTGTCCCAAAACATTATGTTAACTTATCCCCCATACCTATACATATAATTTTTTACAAGCCTTTTATGCAGCACCTTGTCAGATGATTTTTGAAAATCTAAATACACCAACTCTACACCTTTACCCTCACCTACATAAGCAGCAACTTTTTCAAAAAATGTGCAAAGATTTTCCTTTAGTGAAACCATGTTGACTACCCAATAAAATTCTAAAGTTTATTAAATGACTGCAAATCATCTTTTATCAGACTTTTCAAAACTTTTCCACAATTGATGTAAGGCTAATAGGCTCATAATTACTGAGACAACTTATATCACCTCTCTTGAAAAGAGGAGTGACATTAGCTAATTTCAAGGACTTACAAGGCTCACATATGCAATTCTTAACCTCCTTCAAAACTCTTAGAGAAATGTTATGTGGCCCAGGAGTCTTACCTTTCTTTAAGCTTCCCAATTTTTTTCTTAACAAGCTCAGAATTAATGTGATCATCTTGATCTATTTTGTTTCCATCTATCAATTGTTCAAGATGAGGAATACTGCTTAAATATTCATCAGCAAAAACTAAATAAAAAGCAGAATTTAATAACACAACCATTTCATAATCATTATATATACGAGCCTTCCTTTACTATCTCTCAAAGGTACTACAACAACCTAACATTTTGTTTACCCTTAATATATTTAAAGAAATCCTTACTGTAAATTTTTACATTTGCAGCAAACCTTTTTTCATACATCCTTTTCAATGTCATAATTTACTGTTTGACCAACTTTCTTGGTCTTCTATAACCCTCTAAATCTCCCCCAAACCAGTCAATATAAATTTCTTAAATTTGTGATGCTTTTCTTTAATTTTATCCATTATACAAGTTGTGAGTGAACCTGTTTTTTACTTGCAGTTACTCTTTTCTTTCTATAAGAAATATGTCTATCTTGAATATTTAAAAATTTATCTTTAAACATTTTCCACATTTGATCAGTGTCTCCAAATAACTCAGCTGTCCAGTTCACAACAGATAATTCTTGTCACATCTCTTCAGAATTTGCTTTTTTGAAACTTGTAACCAAAATATTATTCCTGATCTCCATACGCAGCAAAATATTGAAGCTAACAGAGCAATGATCACTTGCATTCAGATGTTCCCCAATTTCTGCCCTGTCAACCATTTCTATATTAGAAGTTAACAATAAATATAAAATAGCAGTTTCTAGTAGGTTCACTGACCAATTGGTGAAGAAAATCGATGCACCCAGGAATTTTATAGTTAAAAGATTTCATGATTGTCACTCTAAATGTTTAAAGTGTCTACATTTCAGATATGGTACCTTTTATGACTTGTTAATTTTTGTTCATACAGACAGTTTACCAGTATAATGCCAGCACCATGTAAAGGGTTAGCTTTGCATGAAATCACCCATACTTATATTATGTGGAAATTAAATTTTTCGTAGTATAATATTTAATGATCAGCTACTAATTCCAGTATTTGAATGGTAAGCAACTGTCCATTTCATGCCTAGACAATACCTTCAGACACATTACTTAAGTGTGACGAAGATGTTTCTGCTTCACAAAATAATTTGGATTATATGGCAATTATGGCAGATAACTTTTAATTATAATAAATGTAATGCATGCAAGATATCACAATTGGATCTTGGTGTTCTGGTTGAACACTTTCTTAAGCCATACAATGTGCTGCTGCTAGTGTCAAAACAAATAGAATTTTAGGCTGTATCTACAGAAATACTGAATGCAATATTAAGGACAATGAATTGTTGGAAAGAGTTCATAGTAGAGCTTCTGGGATGGAAAGGTTGTCATACAAAAACTGTTAAAATCTCCAAAATTGTTTCCTCTTGAAGAAAAAGAAATGTTACGCGTGATTTGATTGAGATGTTTAAAATTCTTAAGGGAATTGATAATTATGATGCATCATCTTTTTTTATACTTAGTTGTAAGAATAGTAGGACTAGGGAATACAACATAAAATTTGGTAGGGTAAGAAGCATCTTTAACTAAGACAGTTTTACTTTTATAACAGGGTGGTTGGTCTTTAAATTTGGCTGCTTTAAGATGTGATGGATGCAGTAAATTAAGGGAAGACTTGATAAATATCCGACTGAAAAGGGCTGGCTCCGAGTGTTTATTTTAATAAATGGGTCAGCCTACATTGACTAATTGGTCTCTTGTTGTCATTAAGTTATATATGTTAATCCAAACTTGTATTAACATTGTTATAGAAAGTTCGGTTAATGCTAGTTAAAAAAATACATTTAAGGTTTAAAAAAACAAAAAATGTCTAGTTTAAATTAGTTTTCTAAATAGGCCCTAGACATGGTACTATGTAAAAAATGTTCATTAAAAACTTGAAATACTCTGGGGAAGATGTTAGCAATTTAGTAGGATTATACAAGGTCCATCACAAATTCAGATAAAGCAGGTGCACAGCAGTTTTAGTTATTCAAACAAAATTTCTTAACATAATTTTATTTTCAGATATTGTCATTCTATCAATAGCCATATTGTAATAACTCTTAACACTTGTTATACATACATAACTGAATAAGACAAAGTACAAAAGTCAAACCCACTACCTTACGCCTTACTATAAGCTCTTCTGTGCAATACAAAATATTACACGTTTTTCCATGCATTACAAAAAAATCTAGTATATCTCTTTCTCATCAGTATAACATTAAGTTTAGCTTTAAGTGCGAGTTTAATTTAAGTGTAAAGTGATTATTCACCTCTCAAACAAGTTTTCGAATTATGAAGTTTACACCAAGACTCAAGTAAAATCTTATGTGAAATTTTTGATAATGAGATATATATAAATATATCTTTCTCATTTTAAAAACTTAATTCTTCCCACATGATAATGTCTTACACTTTAACTTTTAAGTTTAGAGATTATACATTCACATTTGGTGTCCAACTATATGTTCAATAACAATAAATATAGCAAAAAACACCTATGTGTGATTCTACAATGTTCCATATCCAAGTGTCACACATTCCAATTTCATCCCAAGATATGCTCGACTAATGGTTAAAATAATAAGAATTAAGATAAGCCTTGGTCAATAGCTTACTGTCAATGTAACAAGTGCAATTTTAGGCTTACAAGTTATACTTACAGCCTACACAGAACATTACTAGTAGTACAAACTTAGCAAGTGTGACTAAGCACAAAAAACTCAAATGCAAAAGTATTCATAAAATTATTAATTTTAAAAGATAAACTGCTTAAGAAATAAATGATACTTATGTTTGTATTCAGCCATATTAGCAGAACTCACTTTTCGACGAACTGAAAAATAGGGTGAACCCAAAATAAATGACTCGATACACAAACTATTTGTCCGCTCGATAAGCTCACAGCAATATGACAGAGAGTAACGCTACCGCTATATTACCCTAGACTCCAGCTCGATAACCCGGTGTTGAATTCAACACGCCATGTTACCCTATACATATTTTTTAGAAATATATAATTCAAAAGTCTATCCAAGTTTACAGAATCTTTAGCTTAAACACATTTAAAACAAATCTCTAGATTTGTAAGGAAAACGTTAAATTACCTGCAGTCTTTTAAATCAATATAATGTGGATTAACAAGTACCAAGAGGTCACTACTGATACAAACACCGCAACAGCACCTCCTTCTGCGGATTTATACATCTACTCAACCCCACCCAATGAGTGCAGAGAATAATTTTGTTATCGATTTTCTTCAATGATTCATATTAACGTATAGCTATTTTTTGCCGAAATACAACATATATATCTTTCCCTTATCATAGAAATTTAAAATACTATATTAAGATAAAAACATTTTGGTGAAATTTAGTCATATTATCATAACAACAATGTACTATTTTATATCAGACATGACGTCACTGTCAGTTTGTACAATACACTGATGAGTCGGTTCAGACATCAACGTTAGCGTTAGCCTAAATACTGTTACTTGAGGTCATGAGTGAATACATACTTATGTCAGACCACCGTCCTATGCGGAAATGGTGTAATTATCTCTTATTAAATAAGAATTAAGTAGTTAAAAAGTGGGCGCATGTGGTCTCTTGCATTTTGAGCTATGGGTTAAACATATTTATATTTACGTATGTTGTGTATGATTGTATATAATAATTTTGACTTTATAATTTCATTTACCCTTGCGACGAAAGTATTACTGATTATGATTATACTAAATTCAAAATGTTCGTAGCATAAGTGAACACAAAAATATTCAGCCAAGCTTTGTGAAAAATGTGGCTTAAGCCATTTATTTAAAAATAGGATACCCAGGTACCAATGGGAACTGTAAGGCGACCTACAAATTCATTAGATATCTGGTAAAAACAAGATCCATGTAATTACATTACAACGAAGAAATTTATTTTGAGTATCAGTCTCTTCCAGTGACTTTTAAAGAGCACATATTTTATTGTTTAGAAAGGTAGTATGACATATATATATATATTCTCTAAGTTTGTTTAAAGAAATAAAATAATTTGTAACTGACCTTTAAAAGCAACTAGTGACAGCTGTTTAGAATTGCTTGAAGGTGTTTAACTAATATATAGAGTCATAAGAAAAAATTAAACCTACTTTTGTAAGCTATATTTTTCATGTTTTAATTTAGATGTTTTTTAAAAGGCACATGAGTTATGTTCTAGAAATTTCGTGCAGTGTGTAGAAGG
Source organism: Limulus polyphemus (assembly GCF_000517525.1). Lineage (NCBI taxonomy): Eukaryota > Metazoa > Arthropoda > Merostomata > Xiphosura > Limulidae > Limulus > Limulus polyphemus. The sequence continues at coordinate 189,603 of NW_013666405.1, forward strand.
CGGGTATTATATCAAAATAGGAGTAAAGTAAAAAAAATCATAAATAATATTGTTACGCCTCCGGTCGTTAGTTAATTTTCCGTAAAAATTCTTTCTGAAGAAACTTTAGCGATACAAGTCCTTTCTTAAATGAAACTGGTTTATTCTTTCTGAATACAATTTTG